>NW_027187345.1:4362196-4424621 GCF_028583685.1 Petaurus breviceps papuanus
AGAGAGAGAGAGAGAGAGAGAGAGAGAGAGAGAACTGACTGACCAATGGAGAAGCATTTTGCCATTTATTTGTATAAAAACAGTTTTAGTTGAGTATTTCCTCTTCACTGGTTTCTCCAGTTCTGATGTCAAACAGACTACTTCTGTCCTAGGAGTGACGGCCCCAAATCAGTCAAGGCTCTCTAAATATCTAAGCATGTTTGAATGAGAAGAAGACCAAAAAATATCTACTTACATTCTCTATAACCCACAAAGAAGGGCAAGATATTGAGGGTATAGAGTGCTGGAACTGGAATCATAAATACCTCAGACTCTCTCAGGTTGGGTTTACTAATTTAAAAAATGGAATATAATGGCATTTACCTCAAAAGGTTTTTCTGATGATCAAATGAGATTAATATCTGTAAAGTCCTTTGTATATCTTAAAATAAAAATATTTTGACACTAGAGTAAAGTCTTGGATTCTGATCCAGCCCATCCTAATACCTACAGCTGAACCCCCAGATCAGGGAGCTCAGACCAATACTATACTATCATCATCATTCCTGTCATAATCATCATCATTATTGACAATAATGACTGTCATTGTTTTTACTAACATTTATTTAACACTTTCAAGGTTTTCAAAGCACTCTACAAATATTATCTCATTTAATCCTAACAACAACCATGAGAGGTAGACTTGCCCAGGGTCACATAGCTAGTAAATATTTGAGGCCAGATTTGAACTTAGGTCTTCCTGAATCCAAGTTTATTACTCTATTTGTTAGCTGCCTCCAATTGAGACCATAATAGAGTCGAGATATGTTCCTCTAAACCTCCAGCAACTTTCACCATGCTGACAGGAGCTGGAGCCAGAAACTATCTAATAAAGTTACAATCAGGGACAAATCTAGTTATCCCACTGAGATCCAAGCCAGAGTCAGGATCTTGCAAAGCTCATATCAGGAGAGCAGTGATTATATTTTGCCCTAGATCAAACCTCTTTGGAAGTGATGAAAATTTCAGGTTACCTATCTGAGCTCAGCTTGAGAACTTTGAAGAATTTAGCACTCAGTTCTCAGGAAAAGAGTAGTAGGACTCTGGAGAATGCAAATCTGGACAAACAAAGGCAAAATATTTGCTTCAGAAGTACACAAAACTTGCTTCTAATAGAAAATATTGGGGAAAAAAGGTTAGAAAAATGAGTAAACAAAAAAGACTCCCACCATATAAAGCTACTATCGCTCCAGGCTCACTCAAGTCAAAAACCAAGAAGAAATAAATGACTTTAAAATATCTACAATTAGTTCCTCAAAGGAAAACACAGCTTTGAAAAAAGGACAGAGAGAATTCCTGGAAGGAACACAATAAAAGTTTAGACAGTAAAAAATGAACTTGTAAAGGAAATAACAATAGAGGAAAGAATTGGAAATGAAATAAAAACAATGATGGAAAGAATAGGAAGGGAATTTTACAACATAGCAAAATAAGAAGTACAAAATATTGGGGCGGCCAGGTAGCACAGCGAGTAAGAGCACCAGCTCCAGTGTTGAGAAGACCTGGAGATCGAATCCCGGGCTCAGACACTTAGCACCCACCCAGAAACACCTGGCCGTGTAACCTTGAGCAAGTTACTTAACCCCAATTGCTTAGGGGCAGCCAGGTGGCTCAGCGAGTAAGAGCATCGGCTCCAGTGTCAGGATGACCTGGATCAAATCCGGGCTCAGATACTCAGCACCACACCCAGAAATAACTGGCCGTGTAACCTTGAGCAAGTTACTTAACCCCGATTGCTTTAAAAAAAAAAAAAGAAGCATAAAATATTACCCAAGCAACAGACTACCTGGACTAAAGAAAAGCTTATTACTCAAAGAGACAAAGGGATATATTTAAGAAAGATATTTTAAAAGATATTAAAAATAGAAAAAATCAAGTTATCTCTTACAAAAACAAAAACAACTGACTAGAAAACAGATTGAGGAAAGATAAACTAAAAATAATTTGACTATCCGAAAGTTATGGTTTAAAAAATTGGTAGATATCATATTCCAAGAAATGGGGGTGTGGTGGGGTATCTGATAGTACATATATTAAACTATGTCAAACTGCCTCCCATTTTTAGAAGAGAGGAGGGAAAAAAGGAAGAAGAAAATTTTGGCACTCAAAATCTTATAAAAATTAATGCTAAGATTTTTCTTGACATGTAACTGGGGAAATTGAGAAATATGTATTGTGGAGTTACAATCAGGATTACACAAGATCTAGCAACTACTACAGTGAGGGACCATAGGCCTTTTAGTACTATATTTCATAGAGCGAAAGAGCTGTGTAATTTACCCAGAAAAGATAAGTATAATCCTATGTGGGGGAAAAAAATGGACCTTTAACAAACTGTTCAGGTATTTTTGTCAAAAATAGCAGAACTTAATGGAAAATTCAAGATATAAGATCCAGCAAAAAAAAAAATAAGGTAAACATTAAAGTCTAATTATAAGGGACCCAATAAGGTCCAATTGTTTACTTCTTATATGTGAAAATATTATCAGTACTCTTATAGCTGTCATCATTATTTGGGTACTTTGAAAGAAAGACTTGAACTGACCTATGTGGGGGTGATTCTAAAAAAATAAAACTGTATATGGAGAAATAAAAAGGAAAATTTTTTTCTCATACAAATTAGGCATGAAAGGAAAAATTGATACAGAAGAATCAAGTGTCAGGGAGGGTGGGTAGTGCTGGAACCTTACTCTCAACTGAAATGGGTTAAAGAGAGAAGAAAATGCATACATACATACATACATACATACATACATACACACATACATATCTCTCCCCACTTCTGAAAATGGTAGGCAGTTTGATATAGTTTATATATGTACTATCATATAAAATTTCCATATTAGACACAGTTGTGAAAAAAAAGATTTAAAAAAACAAACATGAGAAAGAATAAGGTAAATAAGAAAATGCTTTGATCTGCATTCAGAATCCATCAGTTTTTTTTATGTGAAAATGGATAGCATTTTCCTTTGTGAGTCCTTTGTACTTGTCTTGGATCACTCTGTTGCTGAGAAGAGTGGAGTTATTCATTGTTGATCACAAATGTTGCTGATACTATGTACAGTGTTTTCCTGGGTCTGCTAATTTCACTTTGTTTCAGTATGTATAAGACTTTTCAGGATTTTCTGAAAACTGCCTTTTCATAATTGCTTATGGCACAATAGTATTCCATGACATTCATATGCAAGTTTGTTCAGCTATTCCTGTGTGTGTATATGTACACACACACACACACACATATATATATATACACATACACACATGTGCATGCAGACACATGTATAAAAGTCTTCTAAATTTAGAAAGAAATAAGACGATAAGGATAGGGATGGGGAGAGGATAAGGGAAGGAATCTTAGAGGGATGAGGAGATTAAGGAATAGGAGTACAAGGTAGTGGGTAGAAGTAATTTAGAGGAGTTAGAGAGATAGGGTAAATAGGGTGAGAAGGCTAGCAAGGAAAAATAGGAAGGAGGGAAATAGAGAACAAGTAATTATCATTCAAAATGTGAATGTGATTAATTTACCCATGAAACAGAAATGGATAGCAGATTAAAAACTCTATTCAATAACATGTTGCTTTTAGGAAACATAATAAAAAGAGATAAACACAAAGATAAAATAAAGGGCTAGAGTTGAATCTATTAAGAAATCAGAGGTAATAGTAGAAGGGATAGTAGAATAGAAGGAATGCACATAATTGGGAGGAAATCTTTCATAGACAATCTGTAAGATAGTATGTAATTGTGTTCGTTGCTGGAATGTAGGAAATGATGAGCTGGTTGATTTAGAAAAAAGCATTGAAAGACTTGGCCCCATGAATGAAGATGCTATATATCTATGTAAAAAGAGATGAAAAGTGGAAATTTGCATAGTAGTCTTCACACATATGTACATGAGTGTATATGTGTATATATGCATATGTTTATAGATATCTATGTTATGTATACATATCCATATTTAATTGTAGTCTTCTTTAGGGCAAAGTGGGGGGGAAGAGAAAAAAAAATAAAACAGAAATTGCACAGCAGAGGGCAAAAGAAAGCCTGTATAGAAGCAAGAAAAAGCTGGATAGCTTTGAAACAATGTGTACAATACTTCATAAGCTCTGATAGTAAGTGAACTGGGACTATGGATCTACAAGAGCTGCAGAAAGCCCTGGGGACCATGGGGTTTTGATTGATCCCCCAAACAGTACCTTTAATTGCAAAATGATACAGGGCCAATGGAAAGATAACTTTTGATGATATTACCTGTAACATAAAATTTAGAACTCTCATTAATAGCTTTCAAAGAAGGTATGCAGTTCAACAAGGTCCTGTGAATTTCCTTTATGATTATTTTATACAGATAAATATCTAAATCAAAGGATGATAGTGGCCATGTGTAAAGCCAAGCACCAGCAGCTTTCTGGAGAACTGCTGCTGTGAACAGCTTCAAAGTTCTTATTACATAGTATAGCAAACTCTCTATTTATTCAATAAAAAATGAGAGCAAAACATTCACAGAAAATAAAGGTACAGCTTAACAATATTACAACTTATCATTAAAATAGCCACATAGTTTTTGCCAAAGTGATCACATAGTTTCAAGCAAAGTACATTCATTTAGTCAATCATAAAGTCCTTAATTCAATCAACATGTACAAAAGTCAAAATCCTCCACCCATGGAGTACAATTAAGTTACAATTTCATTAATCACTACTCAGTACTCTCTTAAGGAGTAGTGGGAAGTACAAAGGCCATCCACCTCTAGGTCACAAGTAAGTTACAATTTCATCAGTCAGCATTAAATACACAATGAGAAGTCTTATCATGTTGACTCAAGGCAGGCTTTCAGCTTCCATGGTTCCTCTTCCATGGTCCCAGCTACTGCCTGAATCTAACTTCCACCTGAGTTCAAAGGCAGACAGCTCCCAGTTCCTTGTCTAGCTCTCTGTGCAGTTTCTTTTCCATATTGAAGCTCACAGTGTCTTGTCTACCTCAAGTCCTCATTCAAATACCAGGAGACCAAGTCACAGAACCTGAAAGTCAAAGTCATTACAGTAACCACAAAGTTGGTACACGTGGTTAATGTAGTGAACACACACACATTCCCAAGCCTTCACAACAGAATAAGTTCCCTCAAGCAGGGATCCTCCTCTCTCACTCACAGTAGCTGATCAGCAGATGTTCTGACTGGTTCTTGGAAGCTCTCAGCAGAAGTTCCCAGAAGAAAGATCTTGGCCGAAGTTCCCAAAGGCTCTCAGAAGATGCTCTGCCACCACAAGTTCTGTTCTCTGAATCAAAATCACTTTTTCCAGCTCTGTTCTCAAAATCAAAATCAATTTCTCCAGACCTGGGCTTTTCCTCCTCAGCCTCCACACAGATTACTCCAAGAAGTTGTGTCTCAGTTCTCATTTTTCTTCTCAGTTCTTCTCAATTCTCAGTTCAGTCCTCAATCCAGCAGTCACAGCCCAGCCTCCAGATGCTTGCTGAGAGAAATTCTGGCCTTTCTCAGTTTGGGATTTTCCTTATATAAGGTATTAGCTCCTCCCTGCTTTGCCCCTTCATGTTACAACAGGAAGTTTCTCCCACTGTGGGATTCACAAGTTATGGATTGTAATACTTGATACAATCCCACTTGAAACAGGGTGCTAAGTGCTTGCCAATACAAGGGAATCTTCAAATTACATTACTATTAAATTCCTTTCCTATCAACATTTCTTTGCATTTTGCTTTGCATTTGTCTGTCATCTGTAATATGTGTAACATAATATTAGCACATTTTCAAAGATTAATTTCATAAAGGTTTATTATTTTGTACACTATTAAAGTTTTATTTTTATTTTTGATAATAAATATTATTTAAAAAGTAATTCTAAAAACTTAAGATCAAGCATAATATGCCATATCTTGAATTTAGGCATTCCCATGAGCCATTCTTAATCATTTAGTGCTAAGTCAATATTATGTAAATTTAAGATGGTAATGTGTTTGAGTTATATTATGTATTTTCCATCATGAACTATGAAAATATTTTAATAAAAAAGGGGGTAAGAAGAAAAGAGGAAAAAAGGAAAAGAGAATAGGAGGTACTGAAATACTCAATAAATATAATTGTGAGATAATGTTATCTATAAATTGGGAAAGGTTAGCAGAATAAATTAGAAAGCTGAATCCAATTAACCACAAATATGCCTGAAAAAAATTCACATATATTTAAAATAAGGAGCTAAAGTAAAACCTATTCAGTTTCAGCTAAACTGAAAAAATGCAAGGTAGAAATCATGACTTCAGACAAGGCAAAAGCAAAATATGCTTGATTAAAAGAGATGCAGAGTAAATATATAATATGTGTAGATTTAAGAGAACAATTATATAATTACTATAATGTTTTAAAGAAAACAGCTTCGAAAGACTTGAAGATGATCAATTCAGTGACAAATATTTCCTTCAGAGGAACAAAATTGAAGCATGCAATCCATTATCTGACAAAGAAGACATGGCCTGAAGATGCAGAATGAGATATAATTTTTGTTTTTACTAACACGGGAATTTGCTTTGTTTATCTATGTGTATTTGTTATGAGGGCTTTATTATTATTTTCCTTTTCTATTTAATTGGGAAGGGAGGGGAGGGAAAATAAACTCTTATTAAATTTTTTTTAAAGCAATTGGGGTTAAGTAACTTGCTCAAGGTTACACGGCCAGTTATTTTGTGTGGATATTAAGTATCTGAGGCTGGAACCAATCCCGGGTCTCCCGACTCTGGGGCCAGTGCTCTTACTCACTGTGCCACCTGGCCGCCCCTAAACTCTTATTAATAAAAAAAATTTAAAGGAATGATCTTAATTTCAAAGTCTCCTTACTCTTGTTTCCTAATAATTACTCTCCCAGTTATTTTGTTGTTAGTGAACTACTCCTTTTTCTTGACACAGAATGCAAGTTGTTCATTTCCTAACTTTTCAACTGATTACAACTTTTTCTTGACTCTCTGGTTCTAGGTACTTATTTTGTCTTTCATGGTTACCTGATACATATGCTTTTGCCATTGCTAAGCAGCAATGAGTGGCAAGATAATGAATATTAGGAATATATACCGGATCAAATGTAAACAGTATAGGTTAGTTTCTACTTCTTTAAGAAATAGCATAGGAGTGGCCAGGTAGCACAGCAAGTAAGAGCACAGGCCCCAGAGTTGGGATGACCTGGGATTGAGTCCGGGCTCAGACATTTAGCACCCACCTAGAAACACCTGGCCATGTAACCTAGAGCAAGTTACTTAACCCCAATTGCTTAGGGGCAGCCAGGTGGCTCAGTGAGTAAGAGCACCAGCCCCAGAGTCAGAATGACCTGGGATCGAATTCAGGCTCTGATACTTAGCACCACACTCAGAAATAACTGTCTGTGTAACCTTGAACAAGTTACTTAACCCTGATTGCTTTAAAAAAAAAAAGAAAGAAAAAAAGTAATAGCATGGAATAGTAGAATTCTTATCTCAGAATTAAAAATGTTGCCTTTGAATTTTTCCAAGCAGCTAGGTGGTGATGCAGTAGATAGAGTGCTGGACCTGGAGTCAGGAAAAAAGTTAGTTCGATCTATACTAGGGTATTTACAAGCTTTGTGACCCTGGTTAATTCACTTAACCCTGTCTGCCTTAGTTTCTTCATCTGTAAAGTGATCTGGAGAAGGAAATATCATACCGCTCTAGTGTCTTTGCCCGGAAAACACCAAATATAGTCACAAAGAGTTGTACACAATTGAAAAAACAAGCACTTACTATTTGTCTGACTTTGAACAAGTCAGTTAACTTTTCATATTGTCAATTTCCTTATCTTTAAAATGAAGGTTGGAATTGATGACCCCACAGATCCTTTATAGATCTAAAACACTGATCATATAATCTCCAAAGAAACCTCTTCTAATTCCCTATTAGTGCTTTCTCCCTCTAAAAATTGAGTATTTGTATGTACACATCCTGAGCACTTATACCCTGCTCCCAGTACAATGTAAGCTTTCTGATAGAAGGATTATTTTGTTTTTGTCACAATCTCCCAGTCTTTGAAATAATGCCTGACATATAGTAGGTATGTAATAAGTGTTTTTCATTGAATTAATTTGTTTTCATCCAGCAATATCCTATGGTTCAGGGTCAAAAAACTGTGGGGGTGTTACAAGTTGACATATGGGAAAAGTCACCTTAGTGGAAGGTCAAGGGGACAAAGTTGTGTATAAGGTGCCTTAACTCTATGAATATAGTTGATCACAGAAAGCCCAGTAGGTTTATGCATTATGCAGAGGAAATCAAGGTCATAGTTTTAATTTTAGCTAGCTTCCCACAGAAATAATATAATAGTCATAGATTCTACCTGTTATATGCCCTCTTTTGTAATAAAATATATTGGTAGTCTTAATCACAGGGAAAGTTGGACAAATTGGTATGAATGCAAATTTGTTACCACTACCAAATCAAAAATTTAAATATGAATATCTTCCTGACAACGAGTCAGAAGTATTATGTTCATATAGGATAAAAGTCCTAGTGAGACCACAGGAATTTGATGGTAGAGATGGAAATGGTCCTGAAGAATGAAGATGGATGATTGACTGATTTAGGGAGATTAATAAACAAAGTCAGATAGAAAATGACATTATACTTGATGAAAAGTCAGTTAGAAATTAGATATGATTGAAGCATTCAAAATGCTAAAAGAGATAATGAGAAGAGGTGTGGATTGTCAAATTAATCTTCAAAATTTTCATACTTCAAGTAATGTGGATCTCTTAGAAGGCTATTTCTCAAATTTAATTCAAATAACAATGGAAATACTTTAGGGTTCTCTTAGAGGTCTATAAGTAGAAGATGAAATTTCAGAGAAGACAAGAGTTATGAAAAGGATATGGCAGTGGAATATTTTGAAAAAAAAATGTGCTAACACTGAATTGGGAATAAGGAAAAAAATAAAGATAACCCTGAAAATTCTATGAAAATTAAAGCTCATCAGTGGAGTGGGAGCAAGAAACAGGAAGCTAATGTTCAAGGAAGATTTTTTTCTTGAAGTTGCACATAGAGGTCTTTAGAGTGCATTGAAAAAGTCTCCATTTAGCACATTTTTAGTTTCTTTAGATTTTACCTGACATCTTAGATAGCATGGTTCTAAAGTAAAAAAAAAAAAGATCATATATAAAGACAACATAAGGGAATTTCATATTTCCAAAGGTGAATGAAAAAGTAAATATGCATAGAAAGTCACCTGGACATGAATTCCAAGGTCAAACAATTTTGATAATTCTTTTCTAATCTGGAATTTAAAGGGAAAAAATGAGGTCTTAAACTAGCCAGAATGAGAGGTTGGGATTTTTCTGCTACTGCAGTTCTTATTAACAAATATACATAATAAAAGTGAGAATGTAGGCTACATGTGTGTTGGAGAGTGGAGGCAGTAGAGTCCATGAAAAGAGTTTTCAAGACAATGGGGAAGAGTTTTCTCTTCCCTACTGATAACAAGCCCAACTGACTTTGTTCCCCTGATTCTTAGGGACCAGAGGCAAGAATCCTAGTTCTATTTAACAATTGACACGGGTTAGCTTTTACAAAGGGATATTTGCTTCTAAGATTTATCAAGAACAAATGTACAAACATTTACCCCTTTGTTCCCCCATTCCTTCATTTCCCTTTGTTTCTACAAATTTGCTTCTGAATGAAGATTGAAAAAATGCAGAACCATTTGGATTGGGTCAATTAGAAATTTATGCTATACAATTTCAACTGAGCCCCCACTATTGCTAAGGAATCTTTTGTTCACTGGCCTTAGCAACTCACTATCCCACTCTCCACAGCAGTTCTTCCAAACATTCTCATCTCTCCTCAAACATCCCATGGCTCCCATTTACCCTATCCTCTAAGATAAGAATCTTACCTCATATTTTATAGGGGCTGACTCCAAAACACAGCCTTGACTGCAACTCAGATTCCTATGACATTTTCTCCTGACCTTTAGAAATGAAAAAAGTTCAAATACTCCACTCCCTTATCCTAGAAAGCAAAAGAACAATTCTGGGGCCTTGTTTCTTTGGGCCACATGGTCTCAACAGGGAGAAGGGTCTAAATCCAATTCCATTACAACAAAGTCTTTCACCTGATAATGTAAGTGAAGGAGTCACTGAATGAAACAAAGAGATATGGCAAAGCAGATGTAAACTTTCTAAAGACAGCACTACTCTATACCTTTCTGACTGAATAGCCAATTTTAAAAGGTTATTCCCAATCATGTGGCTAACAGAACAGAACCACTTACAAAACATAAGTCCATGTTCTATAGACTCCAGGGCATTTCCTTTATATATCATAATGACTCACCCAGAAGCAAGGTTGCCAGCTTGTCCACATGGAGAAATTGTATCACCCAACCAGGCCAATGGTCCCAGCAAACACCAGATTATAGTTACACAAGGAATTTCTATTCCTATCAAATTGTTTTTCTGGGAAAATAGACTTTGAACACATACCAGATATAAACACATACTAACTACTGCTGAACCTATAGGGCTGGGATTGTGTCCTCTCAACCTTCATGAAGGTTTCCTTTTGCTCTGAACTAAGGCAAGTAATGGATCAGGTAAAGTCCTATTGGCTAAGCTCCAAAATGACTCATTTTCTCATAATCTTTGGCTTGTTATATGCCTCATCTGTCAATTCTGGGCTCTATTTAAAATTACTTAAACCTTTGGTTTGTCTCCTATCTAAGGTCTTCTTAAACACTAGAGTGGAATACTCAATATACAATATAAATGAGGTATGGAATAGCTATTTATTTATTTTATGTAAGAGAAATGTTTAACACAATCACAACCCTCCAAATGAGCATTGACAGAAAGACAAAAGAATAACTGCTAATTTACAATAATAATAATAATAAAGCCAGCATTTATATAGTGCTTACTTCATATACTACAGAAAGGGCTTCATATCTTATTTGATCCTTACAACAACCCTGGGAGATAGGTGCTAGAGTATAACTACTCTTAAATTTTCCTACACAGTTAAAAGTAAAATTACCAAAACATAAAGCATTTCTCTACCCAGTCTACTAAAAGAAAACTTAAATGAGTTACCAAAAGAAAAAGATATCAAACTATATGATTGGGGGACCTCAATTTACCCCTCTTAAACATAGATAAATTTACCCCCCAAAATAAATACTAATAAAGGAGCAGAAAAATTTTTAGAAAATTTAAATATGATATATGTCTGAAGAATATTGAATGGGTATAGAAAATATGCAATGAGGTGGCTAGGTGGTGCAGTGAGTAGAGTGCCAGCCCCCAAAGTCAGAAGGACCTGTGTTCAGATCTGGCCTCAGACACTTAACACACACACACAAACACACACACTAGCTGTGTGACCTTTGGCAAATTACTTAACCCCAATTGCCCTCCAAAAAGCAAAAAATAAAAATAAAAAATAAATAAAATATGCAGTGATAGTAAAAAATGTTAAATAAAACATCTTTGAAAAAAGGTTAAAAATTATTTCGAAAATAACTATGCAAAAGAATGACTAGGTGAAAGAACAAATCATAGACACAACTAATAATATCATTAAAGATAATTACAACAATGACACAATATAATGAAATCTGGGGCATGCAAGAAAAGCACTAGATTCTGGGAACTAAGGGGAAAACATGTCTTTAAACATTTTCATAAATAAAACAAAGAGCAGATCAATGAATTGCACATGTACTTAAAAAATCAAACACTAAAAAAATCAAAAGATTAAAAACCTCCAATTCAATACAAAAATAGGAATCCTGATTTCAAAGCTGGGATTAATGAGATTAAAAGAAAAATAAACACTGAATTAATAAATTAATCTGGAAGTTATTTTTTATTCTAGGAAAATAGATGATCAATTAACTAGTTTCACTTTTAAAAGAAAGAAGAAAGTCAAAATTCCAGCATCAGCAAATTTTTAGAAAAATGAATTAACAATCAATGATGAGAAATAAATTATTAGGATTTACTTCACCCGATTATATACTAATAAAACTTAGAATCTAAATAAATGAATTAATTTTGCAAAATTATAAATTGCCCAGATTATAAATAGAAATAGAAAACTTAAATATCTTAGGAACAAAATTGAGTTGTAAACGAACTTCCAAAGAGATGTATGTACATATGTATGAATGTGTGTACTAATCCAAAAGGAACTCAATTTACCCAGAGCCTTGAGGAAGCAGGAACCCCAGAGGATATCAAAACCAGCAAGTATAGCCCTTAAGCTCATGTGTCCTCACTGATCCCTAGACAAAGTGGGGTAAATACTCAAAATAGGAATATAATCAGTTTTCTCCTAAGGGTGGAAGATGACTCTAACACACTCGAGAGAGCACAGGAATCCACAATCATGAAATAGAAATAGTACCTCCAAGGGTCAAACCTGAGCCCACAAAACTAAGTGTCCTACATGAAAAGGTGGTAAGTATACAACAAACATTTCAAATGGAAAACCAAAACTTTCAACACATCTTTTAGCTCTATGGGGTGCCAGTATATGAAGATTAACTGAAAGGGGAAAACGGTGGACAAATTTCTGTCATTTAGATATTAGTGGAGCTATTGCAACTGAATGTCAGCTGTCTTAGGGACAACATCACTGATTATGGGTCAAGAAAACCATCCCAATGGACTGAGCTCAGAATCCTCTCTTTAGCCTTGGAGGAAGAGCTAACACAGAATACAAATTATGTCATCATCTATACAAAAAATGGCATATGTCTGTGGGATGTGCTTAATTGTCATGGACATAGAAAAATCAGAACGAGCCATCTAATACCAATGGAAGGATTTTGAACAGGTAGCTGTTGTGAGTATAGGTTCTTTTCTTCTTACTTTGATCTTTTAGAGGATAAGCCTAATAAGTATATGACTAGGTCAAATGGCATGCTCTGTTGAATAATTTGGTTACTAAATATAATTCTGAATTGATTTCCAGAATGGCTGGATCAAGTAAAAAATCCATCAAGAATGTGATTAGTGTTGCTTTTTCTTCTCCTGAAGTCATTCTAACATTTGAAATTATGGGAAGAAAATGACTAAAACATCTATATTCTTTGACCCAGAAATTTCATTGCTATGAATATACACAAAGAAGGTCAGTAATAAAAAGGCCCCATGTACAACAAAAATATTTACAACCACACTCAACTGTAGTAACAAAGAACCATCAATAAAATAGTAACCTGTGGTGCATGAATTCAATGGAACATTACTGGGTGGTAAGAAAAGATGCATATGAAGTAACATAAGAAGATTTATATGAACTGAAGCCAAGTAAAATAATCAGAACCAATACTCACAATGTCTACAGCAATATAAGTGAAAATAAAAAATTAAAACTGAATTTTCTGAAATAATAATGAGACCCCATTTTTTTGTTATATAAGGAATACTTTCTAGAAGGGTAGAAGAGGGATGCATTGGAAAATATAGGTGAGGTTAAAATTTTTAAAAATCAATATATTTTTTTTCCTCCCATGGGCTACATGAAAAATGAACTTTACTGATTCTCCAAGTTCAATGGTTACTCTTCCTTCTTCTTGAGTGGTACATTCTCCCCCTTCTTCTAATTTTGATCTAAGCCTTCAGTTCTTCCCTTTCCATATTTGTTCAGTTAAATGCTTTCAAAACCTATATTTCTAGATCTGATCTCTTCTATGCCCTCTAGTTTCTTTTTTCCAATTACTTTAAGTATATCTCAAATTTTTATGTGCCCTGTACTGTGCTTCATCACAGAAGTATTCCTCTGCATTATTATTAGTGATTATTTAAAAAATATCAAGAGAAATTTAAAAATGAAACAAAAAGTGGCATGTTCAACACTACACATATACCTGTAATGGTAATGGAATTTAAAGATCCCCTTGTGTTGGCTTGGTTTTCAGATTAAGTGTTAAGACCCAGAGCAGTGTGAATCCCACAAGTGGGATGGACTTGTTGAAGTGATGAGAGGGGGCTGAACAGGGAGGAGCTGGTGCTATGTATAGGGAAGGGCACAAGCTGAGAGAGGCCAGAAGAACTTTTGGAAGCAGCATCAAGGAGGCAGAGAGATAGAGAATTGTCAGGGGCCAGAGTTGCTGAGAGGGAGAAAGAACTGACAGATGCCTGGACTGCTGAGGGCCAGCTGGAGCTGCCCAAGACTTTTGAGAACTGCCATCCGGAGCTGCTGAGAATTGAAGAGGCATGACTGTGGTGCTGGTATTGTGTCTGTTTTGATGTTACTTTGTCAGAGTCCTTTGTTGATAGTGGCCTCAGATCTTGTTGGGCCTAGGTTGATTTCACAGGCAGAAGGTGAATTGAAGAGGATGCCAGCAATATGCATAAATGTTGTGGTATCTTTGTTAAGCTTTGTCTTCCCAGGAACAGAAATTGCTGAGAACTTGCCTTGGGTCAAGATGAAGACAAGACCTCTCCTTGGGCATTGAATACTATGATGATACTATAAGCTAGATGTGACATAGGGGTGGATGGCTTTTTGCTTTGTGACTGACCAAATGAATGTACTTTGTTTATGATTGGAAACTAATCTCAACTTGAGAAAAGAGACTCTGTGATTGACTAAATGAATGTACTGTCCAGAGGTGGAGTACTTTGACTTTTGTACTTTGTGATTGAATTGATGACTTACTAAATGTTTATGTTACACATGGTGAATGCTGTATTTTGATTTTCTGTGAATGTTTTGCCTTAGTCTGTCACTGAATAAATGGAGTTTGCTATGCTCATAATCTGAACCTTGGAAACTCCTCTTGCTTGGCATTACAATAGCATATTGAGAAGCCAAAGATAGAAAGGTCCCATAACAAACCAAAAATATCTATAACAATATTTTTTGTAGTGGTAAAGAACTAGAAACTATATAGATGCCTGTTGATTAGGGAGTTAAACAAGTTAGGGTACATGAGTGGAATGGAATAAAATCCTACTGTGCCATAGGAGATGATGAATATAAGGAATATATAGAAGCATAGGAAGACTTATATGAAGTAGGCAAAGTGAAGTAAACGAAAAGAGAACAATATACACAATGACTACAAAAATATAAAAGGAAAGAATGAAGACAAAAGATGAAACTGAATGCAATGAAATGCTGATTAAGCATTGCTACAAAATGAGGAAAAAGATGCATTATCCTCCCTTCTTTACACAGGTGATGGACTTTTGAGTATGGAACATACATGTATGTCATACTGGATTTATGTTTTGTTTAATTTTACTGAACTGTTTCTCTCAGTCTCTGCTTTGTTATAAGGGATGGCTCTCTGGGAAAACTAAGAAAATATTTTTAAATGAAAGTGATATAAAAAAAGATATCAATAAACACTTAAATATAGTGACTTCATTCCAAAATTTCAAGTCTTAATACTGCTTATTCTAGCATTACTTCTTTTTTCATTTTAAATTATTTAGATGCAATTAATTCAATAAATATGGATAATGCAGATTAGTCTAATTATAAAAAAGGAAGAGCCCTCCTAATATACAGAAATTCTTATTTCAACAAATAACTGCACAATTGTCTGAGACATTGATTTTTACCCCATTATAAAAAATGTATAGTCAATATTTCATCATTAAGAACATGCAAGTTAAAGAAAGAACTTATTTACTCCATGCATTTAGCAGAATACAAAAGAAAGTGGTCTTCCTTTTAGAAAGAGCATCAAGGTCAAAATGAAGGCACTTAAGAACAAAGTCAATATCCCATTCTAAGTATAAAAGCTTCACCAACCTTTTAAGGATCTATCCAAGGATGATTCTTCCCATTTCTTTAATTCCTTTGCCCATATGTAAAATATATGTATACATATCATAAAGTTGATTCAGCCCTGAATTACACATGATTTCTATTTGTTTCTTCTAGATTTTAACATCCTTGATGATGAGGATTTATGTGGTAGGTCTTTAAAATTTTAACTCTTTATATTATCTGCTTTGGACTTATATTAGGCTTGCTGAGTCAAAAAATGAACTTAACTCAATTAATGGGTTAAGAAGAGAGAAGTGAATATGGAAAAGAACATTGAAAAACTATTTACAAGACCTCTACTCCTCAATACTTTCTTAGGCCATCAGTCACTCACTCTCTGATTTCACTTTTCTCTCTTCCCTGTCTCTACCCTGTATTTAACCAGATAAATTCTACAGTTGTCTTCTAGTCTCAAATTCCTTGCCCTCATACTCTAATTACATTAAAGGAGATTTTTAAAGCACAGGTCTGAGCATGTTATCTCTCCTTGTTCAATTGCTCCCTATTACCTTTAACATCCAATATATAATCCTCTGATTAGCTTTGAATGCCTTCATAAAATGGTCTCATCCTATTTTTTAATCTTCTTATACTTCATTCTCCTGTATGCTTTCTACAATCAGTGACAGTAGTCTTTTTGCTGTTTCCCACACAAAACCACTTTTTCTCCCAACTTGGGGCACTTTTTCTGGCAGTTCTCTATGCTTGGAATATTTCTTCTCATTGTCTTTGCCTTTTGGCTTCCCTGGCTGCCTTCAGATCTTTTCCGAAGTTGTACTTTGAAGCTTTCCTTAGTGTCCCATTGTTATAGCTGTTATGTTGTGAATGTTCCCCATCCCTCACCATCGTGGGTAAGTTTGCCTAGGAGATCTACCCAAACCTGCCAACAAAGCCTGCTAGGAGACCTGCCCAAACCTGCCACCTGGAACCCATAGGCCCCCCAACCCCCTACCTTTTGTGTTTAGTTCCCAGAATAGACTTGGGAACTTTCCTGTGGGGAAACAAATGGATTGCTGGGCAACTAACTGATTGTTCTCTTTGGCTTCTGTATTTTCCTGATTGTGTAATAACTGATTTTTTGTATCTTTATAATCCCCAAGCACATACTCCTCATTGCTCCTGTATTAGGGTACATGGCCCTTGCAGTCACCGACTAAATAAACTCCATTTCTAATATTATGAAGGTCTCACTTGCTGTCACTTTTGGTTCAACATTTTGGAGGCCCCAGTGAGATTGTGGCATTCTGTGTCACCACTGAGACCTCAGGTCCTCCACCTCAAGGAAAAGGAAGGACTAGCCCTGCCCAGACTGTGAGGGAAGTCAGCCCCTGAGATGTTCCAGGGACCCCAGAACTCAGGCAGATTTGGCCTAATCCATCCTTGACTACAACTTGTCCCTGCATTCTGCTACTGTGAAGTCCTGGTCCGACCTCCAAAGGTAAGGTAAGGCTGGTTTTTTTTTCTGTTTCTGGTGAGGGTAGGCTGCTGGGCATGGCAGTAAGAGCCTGTACCTTGGACATCCATGAGACATTGGGGAATCATCCACAGTCTGGTTTAATTGTTATGTGCACAAACTGTCAGTTTAGGGATTTCTGCTCAGTCCTTTTTCGTCTGTGTCCACTTCTTGTGGAGAGGTGTCCTTGTTTTCTGTCTGCTCTGTGTCTATGTAAAAAAAAAAAACTCTGAGTCTGCCACCTCATAAGATTCAAAATGCAGCCAGCCAGAAAAGAAAAAAAACTGTACCTGGGCTAGAATGATTGATGGTCTTTTAAAGAGACAAAAACTCTCTCTCTTTATACTTCCTTGGACTCCGGCCAAGTTCTGGAGGTAGCAAGACAGATGGATAAAGGGGGAAATGGGGAAACTTCTCCCCTAAGATCTAAGAGAAAAGGGATCACTTCACTGATCAAAGAGAGGCAAGTTTCAAAGCTGCACTTTGGAATAGGACTAGCACTTAACCCTTTCCTGGGTCACAGTCCAGCTCTTCCCAGGCTAGGACTACAGTGCCTTCTCCCTATAATCCTCGCTCTGACCAAGCTAAAGCTGCAGTGAAAAGTTAGAAAAATAGTAGGGAATTTGAGTTAACCTCCCCAACCTGGTGAAAGGAACAAGGGGGGAAGGAACAGCAGTTAAACCAGGGCCCCACTAGCAACAGCCCTAGGTACCCTGAAGCCCATTCCTCTACATAAGCCCCAAAGCTGAGCTTTCCCATACAAGGAGTGGTGCCCTCTTTCTCCTTCCTGCCCAATTCGACCACCCCCACAACCGGGTTTTGCAACTGTGGGGAAATGAGAAAAGGAGAAGGGGAAAATAGTGTCAGAAGTCAACCAGCTTCTATACTTGGTAAGCCCTATCTATCAATATATCAATAATTTTTATATGTGATTAGGAAATGCAATTTATGTAATCTCACTGTTTGTGTTATTATTGTATTTCTACATTGTAGTAAAATTCTTTTATATTGTAAAACTTGAGTGACCATTGTGAGCCCAAAATGGTATTAGACAAAGCAACCTTTGATCTACATTTTTGAAACTGAAAGACAGTGGGAAAAATGTATTTAAAACCAGGTATGTTATTTTGTTAAGTCCTGCTAATCCTGTCTTAAAGCTAAAACAAGTTGGTTCTCACTTATGAAAATTGTAAAATTGTTAACTAAGTTATTTGGGATTATTGTTATAATGCTAAAACCTGAAACTGATCCCACATCAGCTCTAATGGTAGACAGGGTAGACAATCCCTACTTTCCTCCATTAGGAAGATTGTCAAGGTCACCTCCAATGTAGGGCTATAGGGGGTGACCAGAGGCCACATGTGCCAGCTACCATATACTGGGATCATAAAAATAAAATATGGGAACCCTGAAAGACATCCTGGAAAGGAAAGAAAAATCAAAATTGAAAATAAAGGACTGGGGGCAGCTAGGTGCTGAAGTGAATAGAGCACCAGCCCTGGGGTCAGGAGGATCTGAGTTCAAATCCAGCCTCAGACACTTAACACAAAAAAAAACTAGCCATGTGACCTTAGGCAAGTCACTTAACCTCAACTGCCCTCCCAAAAAAAGCAAAAAGAAAGTAAAATAAAGGACTTGCCATTCAGAAGGACTGATGGCTTTCATCAGTCCAGAAGAACAATATGATAGGGTAGACAGGGAGATCAACCCTTCCTTTGGAGTTCCTATTGATTTCTACTTATTTGTAAACTTCCAAGATCCCTAGAAACCATCTGATGGGCAAGGTCATCCACCCTGAAAAAATAAAATAAAAGCTTTTATGGAGTTTCTAAACAATGAACTTAGCTTACTGAGAAATGAAATTTCTTATGTATGTAAGTCAAGGTAAACTTTTATTGCTTATTGCAACTCCATACAAATAAAAGCAATTGTATCTAGCCCTAAACTGGGATTGGTGAGACTTGTCATTTGAGGTAAAAGTCCTTGATACTGCAACTAGTTTTATTTTGAATTTGAATTTAGATATAGTTGTCTGCATTAAAGCAGGATCTGAGAGAAATGCCACAAGCTACTCAGAGGGTATGTGGTCCTGCTACAGGTGAAGGTTTGCTTTTGGGAATAGCTGAGAGGACATTTTTTGCCTCAGTCTAAAATGGCTCAGTTTCCCCATTGTCTTCCTTTAAAATGCAATGTTTTCCACCTGGCTATTCCTGAGTCAGGCTATGAGATGGATTTAAAGTGACTCTTATCTGAATTCAAACAGAGCTAAGGATGATTTATCCTGTCATATCTGCCATGTCCCTGCTTTTTTCTTTTGTGACAAATTTCTCTAATTAGAGCATGTGGTCAGTAAAAGATAGTAAAGGTACAATGGAGGTGTGTGAAATTTAGCTGTTGTCAATCTGAATCTATGATCATTCCATATCTCAAACAACTGGGTAAATTAATACACGGGCTTGTCATCTGCTTACCTGCATAGTTAAGTCTAAGTTTAAATCCCTGGAATAGAATATTATTTTTTCTGAATGAAATGGGAACAATTAGACAAAGGGAAAAGAAGTTTGTGAAACAAAGGTACAAACCCAAAAAGATATTAAGAAAAGAGAGAGGTAAGGAAAACCTCTAAATCAAAAGAATCTCAGATATATTGAGGGTTAGTTACTAACAGGAAAGGTGGAAGAACAATTGAATATTTAGAAGAGAAAGAGGTGCTTGAGGGAGAGCATCTCTTCCATTCCATTTTAAGGTATTGAAAATATAAATGAGCATAAAGGCCAGAGTGGTGCATAAGTCTTGCAGTTTGAAATTTTTTTGAAGGCCTCTCAGAAAACGAGGGGCATAAAGGATGAAAAATGGCTTTCCTGGAATGTAAATGTTAGGCATTTAACCCCCTCTAATTTTAGGTTCATGGAATAGCATGAAATATGGGGTTATTGTTATTGAATTTGAGATGGGCACCAATTATGGTAGAAAATATAGATTATTGTCATTTGCTATTATTGTTAGAATCAAAGAAAGCAGTCAGACTTTTGGCCCATTATATTTTAAAATGACCTGATTATAATTAGGGAAAAGCAAACTTCTTGTAAACTTCCTTAGGAAGATATGAATGTAAATGGGGAATTGAAATATTAAGAAAATATATGGATTTGTGGATAATACTTCCTTTTTAAGGTCAGGGGTATTGGGATTTAGAAATGTAGGATAATATGATTAAAGTGGGATCTATATTATTATTTGGCATTAAGGAATTGATTCATTGTATGAACCCCTGCCCCAGAATGTTTTGTAAAGATTGTGGTGGAATCCATATCCTAGGGATTTGTTTAGAATTATTATAATTGTAAAGGTGTTTTGGCTTTGGCTTGCCCAGTGCTCACTCAGATGGCATGTATTAAATAAACTGTGTGTTTGGGTGAGAACTGGGAAGGCAAAAGTTAATTGTAATATGTTTGATAATCTAATAAAAAATTTTTCCTTTGAATGAGAAGATTATACTATTGGTTATAGGATGAGTGATTTTTTCCTTGTGGGAAACAATTTGTAAATAACTAAATTAAGATCCCTTTACTCCCCATACCTGCACCTTCTCCCACCCAGCCCATCCCTGCTTATTCCCCTTGGATGATTCCTTTGCTAAACACAAAGGGGGGAGTAAGAACTGGTCAGGCTGGTGGACCTTTCTGGATGGGAGAATTTTTGTTCCAGAAGTGGTGGGGAGGGAGTGGGTCAAGCATCTCCATCAAATCACTCATTTGGGAGCCAGAAAAATGAGGCTAGTCCTGATAGACAGGTACTTCATTCCCCAATGAGATAATATTCTGTTAATTACTGTCACAAGGTGCATGACCTCTGCAAAAGTAAATGCCAAACAAGGAAAGGCAGCTCCCCTCGAAATCAGACTCAGGGGGCAACTACCAGAGGACAGATGGGAGGTGGACTTCACAGAATTAACCCTTCCCGCCATGGCAGGTTATCAGTATCTCCTGGGTTTTGTAGATACTTTTTCTGGATGGGTGGAAACCTTCCCTACAAAACATGAAACCACTGAAATTATATATGGGCGGCATCCTCCCAGTAATCAGAGAAGAGTTGTGAGCAGATGCTGCTAATTCTTTCTTAATTAAGTTCTTATAGGGACCACAAAGGACCCAAGATAAAGTCCTGAAAGTGATCCAAGATGCCCTGCCTGTACCTACATCAGATCCTGTACACCCCTTCCAGCCAAGGGACTCTGTCCTAGTCAAGAAATTCACAGCATCTGGGCTAGAACCTGCCTGGAAGGGACCCCACATCATTATTCTTACCAAACCCACTGAGGTCAAAGTAGACTCCATCCCTACCTGACTCCATCACTCCTGCATGAAACTGGCCTACCCTAATGAATGGAAGGTGGACCCAGGACTGGATTCTCTCAAGCTAAGACTTTCCCATGTTTCCTCATAGTATTATTTTCTCCATGTCAAACCCCCATGCTCCTAAGAGTAAAAACGGCTGGACTATTAGGAAAGGGGAGCAAGTACTCTGGAAATTCTGGGATGAGGAGGGTTCATGGGCTTGGAAGAAAGGCTAAAGATGTCCCACAACCCACCTACCTCCTTATATGTCCCCTGTCCAGTTTGGCAATCCTGGCCAATCCCAACCATGGTAAGACCTTCCCCCGCTACCCCTTATTCTGAGTCTAAGGGGGACTCCTGAGCCCTCGTCCTACACCCCTTCCCTCAGCTTTCCATAATTAGCTTGCTCACAGCCATACACCATGGTAGTAAACACTTCCTGGCCCAACCTTGACCTTGACTGTTGCCTTTGCATGGATGCTCAGCCCCCCTATTATGTTGGTCTAGCCCTCCCTGAGGAAGCCTCCCAAGCATCCAGTTCTGAGGCAGGTGACTGGGATAAACTGAGTTTAACTCTAGGGGATATCTAGGGCTCTTGTACTTGTCTGGTCCCACCCTCTTTTAAAGTCAGCAATTCCCCATAGTCTCCAGTCTGTAACACCACAATTACTGTCTCTGCTCCCTCTTTGGGCTCCCCCTATTTTCTGGTTCCAGAAGGAACATGGCTAGCATGCCTTGATGGTCTCACAAAATGTGTCTCAGCTCAGGTCTTCCTTATTTATTTGGATCCCTTGTGTATCTTGGTCTCTGTTCTCCCAAAAATATCCCTACTCCCAAGAATAGAGGGATGGGCATTCTTCTCTCATGAGGGACCCGTGGCCAGGCACCTGGAGAAGCGGGCTGCCCCAGTTCTTATCACCATCTTGGTGGATTTGGGCCTACTGAGCTCCACTGCTTTCAGCACCACTGTTTTAATCTGTAGTGAGGCAAGTAACCATGAGCTGAGTGCACAGGTGTACCTAGACTTGAGCCATCTGGAGCAATCTATCTATCAGCTTGAGAGACAGGTTAACTCATAGACTGAGATGGTCCTCCAGAATTGTAGAGGCTTTGATCTCTGTTCCTGAAACAGGGAGGCCTCTACACTACACTAGGGGAAGGCTGCTGTTTTTATGCCAACAATTCTGGCATAGTCCAGGAAAGTCTATCTCTGGTGTGAAAGAACTTGGAGACTAAGACTATGTGGGTATGTGCAGAGGCCTGGATGAGGCCTAATCAAAGTGGTGGCAAGTTGATCCAACAATGACAAGGGTCATTGCCAGGCCTATCACTGCAGGGCTGGGACTGGACAGAGCTGGGTAAGAGTCAAATGCAGCGACCTTGGCAGTAGCAGCAGCTACTCCTGGGACTACCAACTCATATGCTGGAAATTCAAGAAACCCCTGTCTGATCCTCCAGGGACCAGGATGCCAGAGTGAACCTGGCTGCTCTGATCCCTGCCTCTGACACTAATAACACAATAATTGTTGCCCCAGAGCAAAGCTTTAAACAGTAAAGGCTTGGGAAACCTAGAAGAAGGGCATGGCTATGGCCTGCCTCAAAATGGGTAAAAAGCAGACTGCAAAGACAAAGACTCTGGAGTTCTACTATTGTGAGAAGAAGGAACCAAATTCAGAGGGAGACAGTGTTGACTTCACACCCACAGCTGAAGCCTCAACAGGGACCTGGTCTCAAGCACAGACAGCATTCTTAGATGAGTTCAAAAGGAACTTTGAAAATTAAATTAGAGAGATAGAAGATAAAATGAATAATTCTTTTAAAATCAAAATTGCATAATTAGAAAAACATTTAAATGAAGAAAACAGCTCCTTAAAAAGAAAAATGTGTGATATGGAAAACCAGCTTCAAAAATTAACCAAGGAATATAATTTGCTAAAAACTAGAATCAACCAAATTGAAGCAAGTAACTCTATGAGAAACCAAAAATCACTCAAAATGTCAGGAATGAAATAAATATAGAAAAAGAGGTAAAATATCTCAATGGAAAAATAACCAACCTGGAAAACAGATCCAGGAGAGAGATAATCTGAGAATTATAGGCCTACCAGAAAGTCATGTTGAAAAAATGAGCCTGGACAACATCTTCCAAGTGCTCACCAAGAAAAACTGCCCGGAGATACTAGAAACAGAGGGTAAAATAGAAATCTAGAGAATCCACCTGACACCTCCTAAAAGAGATCCCAAATTGAAAAGTTCTCAAAATGTTGTGGCTAAATTCCAGAACTATTGGGTAAAGGAGAAAATACTTCAAGCAGCCAGAAAAAAAAACCAATTCAAATATTGTAGAACCACAGTGAGGATCACACAGGATCTGACAGCTTCTACACTGAAAAATCAGAGGAACTGGAACATGATATTTCACAAGGCAAAAGAGCTTGGGTTACAACCAAGGATCACCTATCCAGCCAAACTGAACATATTCTTCCAGGCAAGGAGATGGTCATTCAACAACATAATGGATTTCCAGACCTTCTTCATGAAAAATCCAGAGCTCAATGGAAAATTCAACCTCCAATTATGATATGCAAGAGAGACATAGAGGGGCAGCCAGGTAGCACAACGAGTAAGAGCACCGGCCCCAGTGTTGGGATGACCTGGGGATCAAATCCATGCTCAGACACTTAGCACCTACCCAGAAATACCTGGCCTTGTAACCTTGAGCAAGTTACTTAACCCCAATTGCTTAGGTGTGGCCAGGTGGCTCAGCAAGTAAGAGCAGCAGCCCCAGTGTTGGGATGACCTGGGGATCAAATCTGGGCTCAGATACTTAGCACCACACCCAGAAATAACTGGCTGTGTAACCTTGATCAAGTTACTTAACCCCAATTGCTTTAAAAAAAGAGACATAGAAAGGTAAATAAGGAAAACACACACACATACACACACACACATCCTGTTATTTAATAAGAGCAAACGGTTTATAGACAAATAGAGGGTGTGGTTATAAATTACACAAAATGACAATAAAAAACCTTTTTAAGGGCTGCAAAGGGACTGCAATGGAAGAAGAGGGAAGAATGAAGCAGAAAAGGGTAAATTATGCCACAGAAAGAGGCATAAAAACAATATAGTAGAGGGAAAGAAGGGAAATGAGCATTATATGAGCTTTTCCCTCATTGGTTCTGGTATTAGGAGAGAATAACACAACCATTTAAGTATAGGACTCTATTGAGAAGAGACACAAAACTTATCATAACAGAGGTAAAGAGGGGAGGGAGAGGAGCATTGCATGAGATCTGTTCTTGTCAATCTTGGTTTGAGGAAGAAATAACATACTACATTAAGTGTAAAAATCAAGCATACCCTACAGGCAGTAGGAGGGGTAAAGGGCTAAGAAAGGGAGGGGATACTTAAAAGGGGGAGAAGAAGTAAGGGGGAAGGGGAGGTAAAGGGAGGGGAACTGATAAGATGGGAATACTGAGGGAGGCAATGGTCAAAAGGAAAACTCTTAAGGAGGGGAAGGGAGAAGGGGAGAAAAATAGAAGCATAAACAGGGGAGGAAATAGGATGGAGGAAAAGAGACAATCATAACTGTGAATGTGAATGGGATGAACTCCCCCATAAAATGGAGGTGGATAGCAGAATAGATTAACAACCATAATCTTACAATATGCTGTTTGTAAGAAACACATTTGAAAAAGGGGGATACACACAGGGTGAAGGTAAAAGGCTGGAGTAAAATATATCATGCCTCAGCTAAAGTAAAAAAAGCAGGGGTAGCAATTCTTATCTCAGACAAAGCAAAAGCAAAAATTGATCTAATTAAAAGGGATAAGGAAAGAAACTATATCCTGCTAAAGGGCACCATTGAAAATGAAGCAATGTCATTAGTAAACATCTTTGCATGAAGCAGTACAACATCCAAATTCCTAAAGTAAATATTAAGGATGTTAGAGGAAGAAATAGATAGCAAAATTATACTAGTGGGGGACTTCAATCTCCCCCTCTCTGAGTTTGATAAGTCTAATCTCAAAATAAACAAATTAGAAGTTAAAGAGGTAAATAGAATCTTAGAGAAGATAGATATGGTAGACCTCTTGAGAAAATTGAATTGGGATAAAAAGGAATATATCTTCTCAGTGGTACATGGCACATATACAAATATTGACCATGTACAGGGGCAACTAGGTGGTGCAGTGAATAGAGCAACTGTCCTGGAGTCAGGAGAACCTGAGTTCAAATCCAGCCTCAGACACTTGACATGCTTACTAGCCATGTGACTTTGGGCAAGTCACTTAACCCCAATTGCCCTTCAAAAAATAACAAAAAAAATTTACCATGTACTAGGGTATAAAAACCTCACAATTCAATGCAGAAAGGCAGAAATATTAAATGCAGCCTTCTCAGATCATGATGCAATAAAATTTATGTAATAAAGGGGCATGGAAGGATAGACTAAAAACTAATTGGAAACTAAATAACTTTAACCTAAAGAATGAGTGGGTCAAACAAGAAATTATAGAACCAATCAGTAACTTCATTCAAGAGAATGACAATAATGAGACAGCATACAAAAACTTGTGGGATACAGTAAAAGCAGTTTTTAAAGGAAGTTTAATATCCCTGAATGTATACATAAATAAAATAGGGAAAATGGAGGTCAATAAATTGGGCAGGCAACTGAAAAAGCTAGAAAAGCAACAAACTGAAAATCCCAGTTTTTTTTTTTCCTTGGTGTGATTCTGTCCTGAGCAGAGTCCCTCGGGAGCCAGAGCCATTCTGTCCGTTGGCCTCATTGCTCTTCTCTTCACACTGCTCTGCTCTCCTCAGTATCACTGCTCAAATGGAGGACTCAATGGAAATGGATATGAGCCCCCTCTGGCCCCAGAATTTCCTCTTTGGTTGTGAACTAAAGGCTGACAAAGATTATCATTTTAAGGTAGATAGTGATGAAAATAAACACCAATTGTCATTGAGGACTGTGAGTTTAGGGGCTGGTGCAAAGGACAAATTGCATGTTGTTGAAGCAGAGGCACTGAACTGTGAAGGCAATCCGATTAAAGTAATGCTGGCATCTTTGAAAATGTCTGTCCAGCTTACAATTTCACCAGGCGGCTTTGAGATTACACCACCAGTAGTTTTGCGGTTGAAATGTGGTCCAGGGCCTGTACATGTGAGTGGCCAGCACCTAGTAGCACTGGAGGAAGATGCATAATCAGATGATGAAGAGGAAGATGATATGAAACTATTAAATATGTCTGACAAACGATCTGCTCCTGGAGTTGGTAGCAAGGTTCCACAGAAAAAGGTCAAACTGTCTGAAGAAGATGATGATGATGATGAAGATGATGATGATGATGATGATGACTTTGAAGATGAGGAAAGTGAAGAAAAGACCCCTCCAGTGAAGAAATCTCTTCGTGATGCTGCAGCAAAAAATGCACAAAAATCAAACCGGAATGGAAAAGATTCGATGCCGTCCACACCAAAATCAAAAGGTCAAGAATCTTTCAAAAAGCAGGCAAGACTCCCAAAGGACCCACTTCTCTAGAGGATGTTAAAGCAAAAATGTAGGCAAGCATTGAAAAGGGTGGTTCCCTCCCAAAAGTAGAAGGCAAATTCATCAACTATGTAAAGAATTGCCGGATGTCTGATCAGGAGGCTATTCAAGATCTCTGGCTGTGGAGGAAACCTCTTTAAGAAAATAAGTTTAAACAGTTTGTCAAAATTTTCCATCCTATTTCTGTAACAGTTAATATCTGGCTGTCCTTTTTATAATGCAGAGTGAGAACTTTCCCTACCATGTCTGATAAATGTCATCCAGATTACTTTGCCAAGAATATGTTGTCCAAAATGCCTGTTTAGTTTTCAAAGATGAAATTCCACCCTTTGCTTCATTTAAGTATGTATGGAATGTTATGATAGGGCATAGTAGTAGTGGTGGTCAGACAAATGGAAATGGTGGGGAGACAAAGTATACATGTGAAATAAATTCAGTATTTTAATAAAAAAAAGAAAATCCCAAATAAAATACTAAATTACAAATAATGAAAGCCAATGGAGAGATTAATAAAATTGAATTTAAGAAAACTATTGAATTAATAAATAAAACTAAGAGCTGGTATTATGAAAAAAAAACAATAAAATTGATAGACCTTTAGTCAATATGAAAAAAAGAAAGAGAAAACCAAATTACTAGTTTCAAAAAAAGGGTGAGCCTACCTCCAATGAAGAGGAAATTAAAAGAATAATCAGGATTATTATGCCCATTGTATGCATATAAATTTGACAATCAGTGAAATGGATGAATATTTACAAAAATATAAGCTGCCTAGACTAAATGAAGAGGAAGTAAACTACTTAAATAACTCCATCTCAGAAAAAGAAATTGAACAAGCCATCAAGGAACTCCCTAAGAAAAAATTTCCAGGGCCACATGGCTTTACTAGTAAATTCTATTAAACGATTAAAGAACAATTGACTCTGATAATTTACATACTATTTGAGAAAATTGGAGGAGTCCTACCAAATTATTTTTATGACCCAAATATGGTACTGATACCGAAATTGGGAAGAGATAAAACAGAGAAAGAAAATTAAAGACCAATTTCCCTTAGGAATATAGATGAAAAAATTCTAAATAAAATATTAGCAAAAAGACTACAGCAACTCATCAGGAGAATAATACACTCTGATCAAGGAGAATTAATTCCAGGGAAGCAAGGGTGGTTCAATATCAGGAAAACTATCAGTATAATTGACTACATCAACAACAAAACTAGCAGAAACCACATGATTATCTAAAAATGCAGAAAAGGCTTTTGACAAAATACAACACTCATTCCTATTAAAACACTAGAAAGAATAGGAATCAATGAAGTCTTCCTTAAAATAATAAGTAGCATCTACCTAAAACCATCAGTAAATGGTATATAATGGGGATAAACTAGAAGCATTTCCAATAAGATCAGGGGTGAAACAAGGATGGATGTCCACTATCACCCCTCTTATTCACTTTGGTACTAGAAATGTTAGCAGTAGCAATAAGAGAAGAAAAAGAAATTGAAGGAATCAAATTAGGCAAAGAAGAGACAAAGCTATCACTCTTTGCAGAGGATATGATGATATACTTAGAAAATCCTAGAGAATCAAGTAAAAAACTATTTGAGATAATAAACAAATTTGCCAGTTTCAGGATATAAAATAAATTCACATAAGTCCTTGGCATTCCTATACACTTATAACAAAATCCAACAACAAAAGATAGAAAGAGAAATCCCATTTAAAGTTGATGTAGACATCATAAAATATTTGGGAATCTACCAGTCAAAACAAACCCAGGACTTATATGAACACAATTACAAAACACTTTTCACACAAATAAAGTCAGATCTAATCTACCTGTCAGAACAAACCCAGGACTTATATGAACACAATTACAAAACACTTTTCACACAAATAAAGTCAGATCTAACTAATTGGAAAAATATCAATTGCTCATGGCTGGGTCGAGCTAATATAATAAAAATAACAATTTTACTTAAATTAAATTACACATTTAGTGTCATACCAATCAATCTACCAAAAATTTGTAGAGCTAGAAAAAATAGTAGTAAAGTTAATTTGGAAGAAGAAAATGTCTAGAATATCAAGGCAATTAATGAAAAGAAATGCTAGGGAAGGTGGCCTTGCCATACCAGATTTTAATATGTATTACAAAGCAGCAGTCATCAAAACTACTTGGTACTGGCTGAGGAATAGAGTAGTGGACCAATCTAATAGACTGGGTACAGAAGACCCAGCAGCCAATGACTATAGTAATCTACCATTTGATAAACCAAAAGACCCCAGTTTTGGGGATAAGAACATACTATCCAATAAAAACTGCTGGGAAAACTTAAACATAGTATGGCATAATTTGGGTACAGACCAATATCTAATACTATGCACCAAAATAAAGTTGAAATGGGTGCATGATTTAGGCATAAAGGCTGATACTGTGAACAATATGGGAGAGCAAGGGATAGTTTACCTTTCAGATCTATGGAGAGAGAAAGACTTTATGATGAAAACAGGAGTTGGAAAGCATTATAAAATGCACAAAGGACATTTTTTATTACATTAAATTGAAAAGCTTCTGTACAAATAAAGACAATGTCACAAAGATTAAGAGGAAAGTGGAAAATTGGGAAAGAATGTTTACAACCAATGTCTCTGATAAAGGCCTCATTTCTAAAATGTACAAAGAATTGAGTCAAATCTATAAGAATACAAGCCACGCCTCAACTGATAAATGGTCAAAAGATATGAACAGGCAGTTCTCAGAAGATGAAATTAAAGATATCTATAAGCATATGAAAACATGTTCTAAATCACTATTGATTAGAGAAATGCAAAATCAAAACAACTCTTAGGTACTACATCTCACTGACCAGATTGGCTAAGATTACAAAACAGGAAAATGATAAATCCTGGAGAGGATGTGGAAAAACTGTAACACTAATACTTTGATTGTGGAGTTGTGAACTGATCCAGCCATTCTGGAGAGCAATCTGCAACTATGCCCAAAGGACTATAAATAAGTGCATACCATTTGACCCAGAAATACTACTTCTAGTGTTACATCCCAAAGAGATCAGAGAAGTGTGAGGAGGACCTGTATGTAAAAAATATTTATAGTGGCTCTTTTTGTGGTAGCAAAGAATTGGAAATCAGGGGGATGCACATCATTTGGGGAATGGCTGAACAAGTTGTGGTATATGAATGTAATGGAATACTACTGTGCTATAATAAAATGAGGAGCAGACAGACTTCATGATAACATGGAGAGACTTATATAAACTGATGCTGAGTGAGAAGAACAGAACCAGGAGAAATCTCTACACAATCACAGACACAACGTATGTGTGACGACCAACGTCAATAGACTGGGTCCTTCTCAGCAATGTAAGGTTATAAGACAACTCCAAAAGACTCATAATTGAAAGAAATACCCACATCCAGAGAAAGAGATACAGAGTCTGAATACACAGTGAAACAAACTACTTGCTTTCTTTTTTTTCTTGTTTTGTTGTGTTTCCTCTTTCCCACATATCATTCCATCAGTTATAATCCTTCTGTGCAACCTGACTAATGATTAATGTGAAGATATTTGTAGATCCTATATTCAAGTACATGTTGCTATGATGGGAATGGGAGGAGGAGGGGGAGGGGGAAAATGAAACTCAAGGAACTGTGGAACAGAATGTTGTAAAATAAAATAAAATAAATAAACAAAAAAGAAAAAGAAAGAAAACAACATAAAAAAAATCTAAAAAAATAAAAATAAAGAATGGGTACTTGGTTAAAAAAAAAATAAAAGGACCTTGAGACCAGACAAAGGGAGAGGAAGAATGTTGAAAATTGGTACAAGAGCCTGTTTCGGACATCCCCATGGTTAACCACGATGATCTCTGCCTTAGCTGGACCATTATTGCTTATTAGCTTGGCCCTCAGTGTAGGCCCTTGTTTGTTTTCCCACCTCTTGAAACTCATTTTGCCCACTATGACAATGTCTCCATCACCCCACTATTAGGCACCAATTGTGAGTCAAGGGTTTGACTCATGGCAAAAAGAAGTGGGGATTGTTATAACCGTCATTTTGTGAATATCCACCATCCCTGGTGGATAAGTTTGCCTAGGAGACCTGCCCGAACCTGCCACCTGGAACCCATAGCTCCCCCACTTTTGTGTTTAGTTCCTGGAATAGACTTGGGAACTTTCCAATGGGGCAACAAATGGATTGCTGGGCAACGAACTGATCACTATCTTTGCTTCTGTATTTTCCCACTAGAGTAATAAGTGTATTTTTGTATTTTTTGTCTTTACAAACCCTGGGCACATACTCTTCAGGGCTGCTTGATTTGGGTACATTGCCCCTGTAGTCACTGGCTAAATAAACTCCACTTCTAAAATTATTAAGGTCTCACTTGTTGTCACTTTCAGTTCAACACATTAATGCTACTCCCTTCCCATTAAGATTACCTATAATTTACTCTGAATATACTTTATTTGTATTTGTTGTCATTAGAACGAGAGTTCCTTAAGAACAGAGAATCTCTTCTGCCTTTCTTTGTTTCCTATGGCATAGCACAGTACCTGGCACATAGTAGATTGGCTGTTTCCTTTGTGCTCAGAGGACCAAAATGATATCACAACATTGGGGTCAAGGTACAGTTGTGTTCAACTATGGCTGATCAGACCAAAATGAGTTTAGAAGGCTCTACCATGGGTCAAGTACAAATAGTCTGGAAGAACATTTGGAGTAGAGATGTTTCTAAATTTGTGCATCTCATGTGTCTTTTGAGCTACTACAATTCTCCCTTGCTCATAGATCACAGTGACTTCTTCAATGTAGGGCACATCATGCTGGATGGTTTAGTGCAAATTTTTTCCATGTCTCACAATTGATTCCAAAGTTTTTCAGACAGACCTTGAAATTGCCCTTGTATCACTTGCTCTGATCTTTATGTGAGTACTTGTCTTGTGTGAATTCTTCATAAAATTGTCTTTTAGGTAAATATACACTTAGCATTCAAATAACGTGGCCAGCCCATCAGAATTGCACTCTCTGTAGTAGAGATTGAATACTTGGCTGTTTAGCTCAAGAAAGGACCTCAGTGTTTAGTACCTTATCTTGCCAGGCAATCTTCAGAACATTCCTAAAATGAAATTAGTGGGAACAATTCAGTTTTCTGGCATGGCACTGGTATGCTGTAATGGGAATGCAAATTTGGAAGATCTTCCCTGCCCCTAGGTTAAAGTGCACCTGAAGCCTGGGGTGGGAGGCTTGTTTTTCAGTAGATACTTCTTGATTGGCCAGTGGGTCAATAAGGTTGTTACATTCTCTGAGCCAGGAGAAGGCTATATAAGCCCTGATGTGTAGCTTTGTTTTGGGGGCTCCCTTTGAGAAGTGTTCTGTGATTTGATCTGTATTCTGAAAAGCCGTTGTCCAGAGCCCCCCCAGCTTTGAAAAACCCAGATGTTGACTGGGTATGGATGTAATGGTTGGACAGTTTGGAAATCTGTCTACTTGATCTGTTTCTGTCTTGATAATTCTGCCTGTATGCTTTGAAGTTCGGGGTGCTGACCTTTTTCGCCTGAACAAGGTAAACGATATATGTCTGACTGATTAAAGTAAGCTTGTTAACCCATTTTGAGTTGCTTTCCTTTATCAAAGCAGATCCAAGAACCTGTGGTAGCAGCAAACCCTGAGGACGTGCTTGGGGTGCTTGCCACTACACATGCTGTCCAGGTTTCACAGGCATACAACAATGAGATTAGTACAACGGTTATGTAGATCTTCAGTTTGGTAGGCAGCCTTATACCTTTTCTCTACCATACTTTTCTTTAGTTGTTGTTGTTGTCTTTTTTTTTGTAGGGGGAAAGGCAGGCCAACTGGAGTTAAGTGACTTGACCAAAGTCACACAGCTAGAAAGTGCTAAGTGTCTGAGGCCAGATTTGAACTCATGTCCTCCTGACTCCAGGGCTGGCACTCTATTAACTGTGTCTACTATACTTTTCTTTGAAGCCTCCCAAATACTGTGATAGTTCTGAAAATGCATATGTCAACTTCATCATCTATGTGTACATCCCTGGAAAGTATACTGTTAGGGTAAATGAAGTTATTCACAGCATTCAAAATTTCTTCATTTTCTATAAATAATGGTTCCACATTTGGATGGTGCAGTGCTGGCTGATGGAGAACCTCCATTTTCTTGATGTCGTCAGGCCAAAAAGAGCACAAGTAGCAGAAAATCAAGTCAAACTCTGTTGCATCTCAGCTTGAAAGATTGCAATGAGTGCACAATCACCTGGTAACAAAAAGTTACACAACAATTCTCCCTCCACTTTAGTCTTGGCTTGTAGTTTTTTAGAGTTAAATAATTTATTGTCAGTGCAGTAGTTGACCTTGATGACATTTTCTTCCTCACTGAAGACATCATGCTAAAAAACAAAGGAGCAAACACATAGCCCTGCTTTACTCCAATGGTAACTGGGAAAGCCCAATAGCACTATCCATTATCCAGAGCCTGTGCAAGCATACTATTATAGAACTGGCCTACAGTATTGATGACCTTCTCCAGGTGACCAAATTTTGCCATGATATTCCCTAAGTCCTCATAACTGACAATATCAAAGGCCTTGGTCAGATTGATGAATGTATATACACACTTTTGTTCTCTAGCAAGAATCTTGCCAACAATGACTAAGAGAGAGCTCCACCCCCATCATCACAGGAAAATCTATTTTCTTTTCCTTTATAGAGATAAACATGGGAGGCATCCATGAACTCCCAAGGGATAACCTTCTCTTGCTATATAACCTTGAAGATTTCAGTCAACTTTTGTATGAACAGTGGACCTCCTGCCTTGTAAATCTCAGCTACAATAGAATCATTACCAGGTGCTTTGCCACAGTAGAGCAGTGTACTGACATCCAAAAACTCTTCTTCAGTTAGAAGTTTAGCTAGAGAGGGGTAGACTTCAACCCGAATTATAGGATCAATGGCTTCAGCATTTGCTGATGATGGTCTGCTCAGAACAGTATGGAAGTGTTCAGCCCATCTCTCCAGGATCATAGGTTTATCACTAATCAGTGTGGCTCCATCAGTACTTAGTAGTTAAGATTCACCATAGGTTTTTGGCCCATTAATAGCCTTTAGGGCATCATAAAAGCACTTTGGATTGTTACTATCAGCATATAACTGAATTTCATCTGTCTTCTTACTGAGACAACAATTCTGCATATCTCCAAGCTTTGCTTGCACTTTACCTTTGATGGAATTAAATGTGGCCTTCTTAGAGACTGATGAACCACCCTGCTTGTAAACCCTATGGAGTTCTCATTATATTTTTTAAAATTTAACAGCTTCTGAATGTCCCGACCATTTTTGTCAAACCAATCTTGATGTTTGTGAGCAGTCTGACCCAGGTGAATAAATGTAGTCCTCTACATCAAATCTCTGAAAGCTGCTAATTCCTTTTCTGGTCCACTGTTGCCAACTGAGTGTTGGTTCAGCTTTCCCTACAAGTTAGCAACAAAATGTTCACCCAAAAAGAAGCACTATAATCTGTGGATGTTAAGTCTTCTGATAATCATCTTGCCTTGGGGCCATTGCTTTTGTTGAATTCAAATATTCAGCTTGGAGAGGATAAGTCTTTGATCCCTCCAGCACTTTGTTTCTTTCACATGCCCTTTGTCTCTTCTCCTTACAATGATATAATCTATTAAATGCCAGTGTTTGCTGCTAAAATGTATCGGTGAAATTTTACTGATTTTAGATAAACAGGAAATAGTGCTGTTCTTGAGAAAGTCATGAGATGTACAAGTCTCAAGTAGGAAGTAAGTGTTGTTGTTTCCAACTCTACTCCTCCCAAGGACTCCCTGCAATACGTGATCATCTGTCTCCTTTGGCATGAAAGTCACAAAGAATTACAAGTTTGTCCTCTTTTGACACGTTGACGATGAAGGTCTCTGGGTCTTTGTAACAATTTTCTTTGACCTCATCAGGGTTTGTCATGGTAGGAGCAAGCACACTGAGAGTGGTGGCATGGTGCTTTCCTGTCAATGGCAATCACATACTCATGAGCCTGTGGTTCACTCCTTTGAGAAATCATACAATCTTGTTAACTAGATTAGATTTTTATTGTGGAACCTCCTCCAGCTTCATATTATTCCCCACCACTGAAGTCACTGCAGAAAAATGTGTATACAGTTCTGACTAGTAAGTGGGCTCCCATTTGCCAGCCTTGTTTCATGCAGGGCTGCTATTCGACTTCAACGCCTGCTGAGTTCTCTCTTAAGAGTTGTAGATCTTTCAGGTCTACTGGATTTCATATTGTCCATAAGTGCACACACATTCCATGTATCAATGGTGAGTGGAATCATCTTTGTAAAAATTTGTTGTGCATTTTTTATGTTTCAACCATAGATTCAACCATGAGATCTCTTCCTGCCATGGTAAACAGACAAAGTTTAGGTTGGTGAAGCAGACAATTTTTAGGGCACCTTTTCTAGCTCCTATCTCATGCCAGGAGGTAAACAGTGTCATCCTTAAAAAAAGGCTGCTCACATACTCAGGGAAGTGCCAAATCCCACTGGTACTTCACTCCAGTGAGAAGACAACCCTGAATTCTGGGTCATCTGTGTAGTGTTGTGACTATAGCTCCCAGTGTATCCATGCCTGCTGTTCTGTCATTTGCTGATCCCCACAGGACCTAAAGGTAAGTAAAGATAGTAAAATGGTATGGGTGATATCTTTTGACTTGCTCAGAATTTGAATTTACGCAAATTACAGTTTCATGAAGTTGTCAGTTTCACTCTCACTTGTAGTCACCAGAGACCATTGGCAAGACAAAAGTCAAGATGACTAGTGATGACTTAGGATACAATGAATGACCTTGACATCTTTGATGTCTAAACAAGCTCTAAGTGTTCCACAGTGCCTGCTTCCACAACCTTCTTGGCCCATTGAAACAAACTGTTCACATCTGTTTATTCTGCTGGGGAAGTGTTCACATGCTTGGGATAGATACCCTCCCCCCTCAAACTCACCAACAGTTTAGAAGACCCTCAGTTACTCTCAACCTGGGTAAGCCAGTCTGTTTACCTGGGTGTGGTCATTGTGCATGCTACAGCTTCTTGGAACCACAAATGTGAGTTGGGTGGTAGATGGATATTAAGGTGGAAAGCAGCCCTGAAAAAGGGGTTGGCATTAGCCAAGTCTAATACCACAGGTATTGGTCTTTTCTAAACCCCTATACACTCCCTGGTATATAGTATTAACTAATAATTGTTTTTTGACTTGACTTGACAAACCCCAACCCTGTGTTACTCATATTATTTTTCTCCTTTGATCCTATCCATATTCTATTCAACATAGCTGGAGAAAGTTCCCCAACAAAGATGACTAGGCCTACTACTATTGTGTATTAACTCATTTTAACTGGACCCACACCGATGTAAAGCTATCCTTTATACCTCCTTAACTTAGTTTCTATCTTACTCACCACAGAAACTATTTTTCTCCTCAACCCTTGCTTATGTCTCTTCACCACCAACTTCACACCTAATGAATTAATCCCATATTTTTGAACTAAGAAAATAGAAATCATTCTCCATTAATTCCATCTTTTTCCATTCTTTTCATGTCAAAATCTCTCAAACAAGGCACTTGTAAATATTGCCTTCATCACTGGGTTCCATGTGATCTAAAGATTCCAGGGAGGGTTTATCTCAGTCAGGTTGCTTGTCTTTCTCTTCCTTTCATTGGTCACATGGCATGCTAAAGAGTAGTGAAATTAGAAGTCCAAGCTCCAAGGTTTTTAGGTTTCTAAAACCTTGAACCATTTGGGTTCAAATCCTAGCTTTGCAGTTTGACACTTGTGGGATTTGAACAAATCACTTAAAATGCAAAGGCCTTAGCATCATCCATTGTAAAATGAAGTGGTTAGATAAGATTATTTCTATGGTCAGCTCCAATTCCAAAACCTTTGTATTTTTTGCCCACAATATTTCCAGTGCTTGGAGCAATCTCCCTCCTCCTCTCTGACTATCCAAATAATGAAATCTTTTAAGTCCCAGCTCATATTGAGGATTCTCTAGAAAACATCTTCCCTGAGAATGATAACCCACACTCATTCCTCTCTTCTGTATTAACAAGATATGTGAGTATAATATACTAGTACAGAATTTTTTCTGAGGAAAGTAATTATCCTGTAGTAGTGATAAGCCAAAAGTCCAGGAAAGGGAAATGACTTGCCCAAGGTTATATCATCGTTAAGTGGCAGAGTAGGGATTTCTTAGGTCTTCTGACACTGAATGAAGCTTGCTTTGCCCAGTCTATATTTAATTGCTCCATTAAAAAATAGCACTATAAAGCTAAAAATTAAATTCATCTTCCAGTTTTATATTGAGCTCCCAAGATATTTCTCTGTCTGGATTAACTTTTATATTACTTTTAAAGAATTAAAAATGTTTTTCATCATAGGAGGCTACAAGGGGAGAAATGCTAAATTCAAGGGAGCTTTACTTACTCATCTAATTAAAATGAAATTCATAAAAATTGAAATACATGACAAGAATATAGTTGCATTTTTTAAGAAAAATGAATATAATTGGAGAAGACAAAAATTCACTAAGAAATTGTAAATTTTCTTTTACTCCTACCCCCAATGTGAAATCTTCATTTTTTTTTCCTTTTACTTAAATGCAGTTAGGAGTATTTAAGAATTTAAAGATGAAAGTATAATACATGCACAAAAAGTTAGCCACTGCAAATATATTTTCTTAACTTTGTTGAAGTTCTTTCCTGAAGATTTGGTAATTTTTAAGGTCATAGCTCAAATAGGCCTTCAGAGTACTTAATTTTTTTTTCCTTTTTCAAGTGTAATTTTGATTATGTCAGAAAAGTAAAATGCTGGTTTAAATATTTTTAGACATGGAAAGAAAGTACATGATTTCCCAGTTTCCCTTCTGCTCTTTTTCCTTGCCAAATTCACTTTAGTGACAATGAGAGGCTTTACTGTTATCATTTTTCCAGACTAAATATCAACTAAGATAAAGTTCCTGAAAGGTTAATAAGTTATATATGACAGAACTACTAACACTTATGCATGCAATTAAAAATGTTCAAAGTACCATGGGAGTTTATTTCTTTTTACTTTTTTTTTCTGACTTAATTGATTTGCTTCTGCCAGGGGTTACTTCAGAGAGCTTTTGAGAAGCAAAATAACTAATTAAAATGTAAATACACATTCCAAGGCTGCCAAAGGTGAAACCAAATATAGTAAGACACCATCCTTGTTGCTAAGCAAAAGGAAACACTGACCCTGCAGAACACCTCAAAAAATGTTGCAAAGGAAACTCATCTTTTCCACTCAAACTGATCCTTCTTCCATCCTCTTCCCTTCTGTGGATAGCACTGCCATTTGCCCAAGTCATTCCAGTTTAAAACCACTGAGCCATCAAAAGTTTTCCACTCTCCCTTACCTGCCAAATAAGGAATTAATAATAATATAACATTATCTAGCATTTATATAGTGATTACAAGTTTGCAAATTTCCATATGCTATTTTATTATATCCTTACTATAACCATGGGAACTGGGTACTATTATCACCATTTTATACTTATTGTTTATCAGTCACTATAGTAAACCTGAGGATAAAAAAGAAAACAAAAATTTTAAAAATTCCTTGCCCTCAAGTAGTTGAAATTCTATTGGAGGTAATCTGGAATCATATAAATAAATAAACAAACAAACAAACAAATAAATAAATAAATAAATACGAAATATGGTAGGAGAAATGGTACTTAAACTGCCTTATTTGGGGGGGTGGTGGAGATCAGTCTCTGTATCTCATTAAGGCTGGGGACACTCACAATTCAATTGAAATTCTAATCAGCATGGAAGCATTATATTTGAATATTTGATTTTAAAACTTTAATTCCAGATTCATTCCCTTCCCCCCCGCCACCCACCCCCATTGCGGAGACAAGCAGTTCAGTACAGGTTGTACATGTGCGGCTAATGCAAACAATGACATAGTAGATATATTGTAAAACACTGACTATATTTCCCTCCCTCCTATCCCACCTCCCACTTGTTCTATTCTCTACTTTGATCCTGTCCCTTTTCAAAAGTGGGTGCTTCCAACTTCCCTCTCCCCCAGCCTGCCCTTCTTCCATCATCCCCCCTCACATCCCCTTCCCCCCCTATTCTCCTGGAGGGTGAGATCCCCTATTTAGTGTGTATTTCCTTCCCTCCTCAAGCCAGATTCAATAGGAATAAGGTTGACCCATTCCCTTTTGCCTTCCTATTCTTCCCCTCCATTGTAACCATTTTCCCTTGCCTCTTCTGTATGAGATACTTTGCCCCACTCTGTCTCTCCCCATCTCCTCTCATTATATTCCTCTCTTACCTCTTAATTTCACCTTTTAAGTATCATCCCTTCCTGTTAAATTGGTCCTGTGCCCTCTATCTATGTATACCTGTAAATGTATATACACATATTCACATATGTATTCATATGCCTGCATACCCTCATATAAAGACATATATATATATATATATATATATATATACACATACAAATATATATATATATATACATACATATATATTTCTAATCCCTTCAACTACTGAGAAAAGTTTCATAAGTTACAATTATTGTTTTTCCATGTAGGAATGTTAATAGTTCAACTTTGGCCAGGTGGCTCAGCAAGCAAGAGCACCGGCCCCAGTGCTGGGATGACCTGGATCACATCCAGGCCCAGACACCCAGCACCACACCCAGAAACAACAACTGGCCGAGCAAACCCGAGCAAGCCACTCAACCCTGATTGCTTTAAAAAAAAATAGTTCAACTTTGATAAGTTCCTTATGATTCCTTTTCCTTGTTTATCTTCTCATGCTTCTCTTGCTTCTTGTATCTGAATGTCAAATTTTCTATTCAACTCTGGTTTTTTCAGCAAGAATGCTTGAAAGTCCTCTATTCCACTGAATGACCATATTTTCCCCTGAAACATGATACTCAGTTTTGCTGGGTAGGTGACTCTTGGTTTTAATCCCAGCTCCCTTGACCTCCAGAATAACACATTCCAGGCCCTTCGATCCCTCAGTGTAGAAGCTGCCAGATCCTGGGTTATCCTGATTGTGTTTCCACAATATCCAAATTGTTTCTTCCTGGCTGCTTGTAATATTTTCTCCTTAATCTGGGAATTCCAGAACCTGGCTATAATATTCCTAGGAGTTTTCTTTTTGGGATCTTTTTCAGCAGGTGATCGGTGGATTCTTTCAACCTCTATTTTGCCCTCTGGTTCTAAAACATCAGGGCAGTTTTCTTTGAGAACTTCCTGGAGGATGCTTTCCAGGCTCTTACTTTGGTCATGGCTCTCAGGAAGTCCAATAATTTTTAAATTCTCTCTCCTGAATCTATTTTCCAGGTCAGTGGTTTTTCCCATGAGATATTTCAGATTGCCTTCTATTCTTTCATTTGTTTGGATCTGTTTAACAGCATCTTGATTTCTCATAAAGTCATTAGCTTCCATTTGCTCCAATCTAATTCTGAAGCAATGATTCTCCTCAGTGAGCTTTTGAGATTGTTTTTCCATCTGGAAAATTCGACTTTTTAAGGCATTCTTCTCCTCATTGCCTTTTTGAGCCTCCTTTGCCATTTGAGTCAGTCTGTTTTTTAAGGTATTATTTTCTTCAGTCAGGCTGTTGACTCTCATTTCATAATTTTCTTGCATTGTTCTCATTTCTCTTCCCAATTTTTCCTCCACTTCTCTTATCTGCTTCTTAAGGTCCTCTATGGCCTGTAACCAGCTTGTATCTTCCTTTGAAGCTTTTGGTGCAGGAGTTCTGACTTCACTGTTTTCCTCCTGTTCCATGCCTTGCTCCTTCTTATCCCCAAAATAGGAATGTAATGTTGGAATCTTCTGTCTGCTTTGTTTCCTTTGCCTGCTCATTTTGCCACTCAATGATTTGACTTTTGGGCTTTTTGCCACAGTAGGACTGTGCCAACAGACAGGGGAATTTTCGTCCCAAACGCTGGGGTTTTCTCAGCTGCCAGAGGTATTAGATGGGTGCCCTCTCTGAAGTCTCCACATGCTCTGGCAAGCTGGACACACACCCCAGGACCTCCACCCTAGACTGCAATCCAGATACAAGCAGGTTAAAGCAAGAGCGATGACCCCTCAGACTGGTGCTTGGTCCCCCTACACTCTGCAGGCCAGGAGCTGAAGCCGCCATGTGGCGCTGGCAGGCTGTGCTGTGCCGGCCTCTCAGTGGTTTCTCGTCCCGGGGGTAAAAGACACACACTCCACTTACTGGGTCCCAAAGTCCAGACTGCACTGGCCTCTCACCTTGTCCTTTGCATCTATGTATTGATAAATCTGGAAACGGCCACAGCTGCTGCTGATCTGGAGTCCCTCTGGCTGGCGGCTGGTCAGGCCCACCTTGGGGCTAAAGCCTCGGCGTGGTGCTGGGCTCGGCTCCCAGAGCGCTGCGCTGGCTGATTCCTGCCGGCCTGCCGGGCTGTCCTCAGCCTACCTAACCTCCTGAGGTTAGCTTCTCTGTTTCATTTTGTGGGTTCTGCAGCTCCAAAATTTGTTTAGAGTCCCCTTTTTACATGGATTGGGGAGGGTGGAAGCCGGAGCCGTGGGAGGGTCGTGCTTCTACTCCACCATCTTTGCTCCACCCCAGCATGGAAGCATTAAACTGTTCTGATTTATTGGGGGGGGGGGCAGGTTCATCTCTCCTTGGGCAGCCTGGTAACCTCAGCTCTGTAGCAGCAAGCACCCCAAGCACGTCCTCAGGGTTTGCTGCTACCACAGGTTCTTGGATCTGCTTTGTTAAAGGAAAGCAACTCAAAATGGGTTAACAAGCTTACTTTAATCAGTCAGACCATATATCCTTTACCTTGTTCAGGGGAAATGGTCAGCACCCCGAACTTCAAAATATACAGGCAGAATTATCAAGAAAGAAACAGATCAAGTAGACAGATTTCCAAACTGTCCAACCATTACACCCATACCCAGTCAACATCTGGGTTTCCACACCTGGGTTTTTCAAAGCCGGGGGACTCTCAACAATGGCTTCCCAGAATTCAGATCAAATCACAGAACACTTCTCAAAGTGAGTCCCAAAACAAAGCTACACATCAGGGCTTATATAGCCTTCTCCTGGCTCAGAGAATGTAACAACCTTATTGACTCACTGGCCAATCAAGAAGTATCTACTGAAAAACAAGCCTCCCACCCCAGGCTTCAGGTGCACTTTAGCCTAGGGGCAGGGAAGATCTTTAAAATTTACATTCGCATTACAAGCTCTCAAGGGCTAACCAAATCAGCAACAGACTTTGTGGCAGACACTGAATTGGAGTTAATTTCAGAACTCCTGAACTCAAGTGATCCACTAGCCCCAGCTTCCCAGCATCACCAAATGCAAGCTAGTCTTTTCTTTTATCTTTTATTTTGAGCTGAATCTTGAAGAAAAAATGAAATTCTAAGAGGCAGAAGTGAGGAGTAAAAGCATTCCAGGAATATAGACCAGACTGTGTTAATTGTATTTGTTGTGTGAAATTTGGATTCAGTCAAAGGGCAGCCCTTGAGGGTCTAGAGGGCCACCTGTGATCTTCAAGCCACAGGTTCTCCACCTCTGTACCTAGAGATAATAGAAAAGCTACCAGAAGTTTTTTTTAGCAAGTGAGTGGCATGGTCATATCTGAGCTTTAGGAATATCAATTTCTAGAATGGATTGGCCAGGGGAGAAAGTCAAGGTAAAGAAACCAGTTAGAATGTTACTTTAGGGGGTGGCTAGGTGGTGCAGTGAATAGAGCACCCACCCTGGAGTTAGGAGGACCTGAGTTCAAATCTGCCCTCAGACACTTAAAACAAAAACTAGCCATTTGACCTTGGGCAAGTCACTTAACCCCTATTGCCCTACCTCCCCCTCTCCAAAAAGCAAAAACAAAAGAATGTTACTTTAGAGAGAAGTGATAAGTACCAGGGTGGTGACCAAATGAATAGAGTAAAAGAGATATTTTAAAAAGTGTGCAAGTATAGTTCACAAGACACGACATTTATTTGATTAGACATAGTTGGGGGTGGGGGGATGAGGTGAAAGAGGGTAGAAGTCTAGGATAACTCAGGTTGTAAATCTGGATGACAAGGAGGAAGGTAGTGTTCTTGATAAAAACAGGGAAGTTAAGAACAAGGATGGGTTTGGGTGAAGACAATGAGTTCCATTTTGCATAAGTTGAATTTGTAATACCTATGTGATGCCTAGATAGAGGTAACCAGTAGTAGGCAGTTGGAGATATGGGTCTGATGATCAGAAGAGAGAGGAGGACTAGGTATGTAGATATGGGAGACATTAACAAATAGATGGTCATTAAACTTATGGGATCCAAGTCAGCTATGTGAGAGATGTTGGGAAGTAAGGGAAGAAAGATGAGGATAGAGTTCTGGAGTTCACCTAAAAGGAGAGGGCAGGATATGGGAAATAATCAAGCAAGGGGGTGATCATACAACTATGAGGCAAATTAGAAAAAGAGTAATGTCACAAAAACCCAGGGAGGACAGAATATCTGGGATAGTCAAAAATTTGAAGTGCTACACAGAAGTCAAGACCAATGAAGATAGAGAAAAGGCCACTGGATTTAGCAATTAAGAAATCATTAGTGAAAAGGGAAGATTTCATAACCAGAGAAGAGTTAGAGAGTATTATAAAATGCAAAATGGATAATTGTGATTACATTAAATTGAAAATTTTCTGTACAAATAAAGTCAATGTAATCAAGATTAAGAGGGACGTAGTAAATTGGGAAAGAATTTTTACAACCTGTCTCTGATAAAGGCCTCATTTCTAAAATATACAGAGAATTGAGTCAAATCTATAAGAATACAAGTCATTCCCCAATTGATAAATGGTCAAAGGATATGAACAGGCAGTTTTAAAAGGAAGAAATTAAAGATATTGAGAAAGGCTCAGTGGTGGGGAGGGGAGGCTGGGACCATGGGGCTCCTGACCATCCTGAAGAAGATGAAGCAGAAGGAGTGGAAGCTGAGGCTCCTCATGTTCGGTATGGACAACGTGGGGAAGACCACCATCCTCAAGAAGTTCAACGGGGAGGACATTGACACCATCTCTCCCACCCTGGGCTTCAACATCAAGACCCTGGAGGACTGCAGGTTCAAGCTGAACATCTGCGATGTGGGGGGCCAGCAGTCCCTCCACTCCTACTGGCGGAACTACTTGGAGAGCATGGACAGCCTCATCTGGGTGGTGGACAGCGCTGACCAGCAGCGCATGCAGGACTGCCGGTGGGAGCTGGAGAGCCTGGCCGGAGCCACTCTCCTGATCTTTGCTAACAAGCAGGATCTCCCTGGGGCTCTCTCCTCTAAAGACATTCGAGAGATCCTGGAGTTAAACACCATCCGCAGTCACCACTGGTGCATCCAGGGCTGCAGTGCAGTGACAGGAGAAAACCTGCTTTTGGGGGTCGATTGGCTGCTGGACGACATTTCCAGCCGCATCTTCACTTCGGAATGAGCCCACCCTCACTCCCCACCCCGTCCCCCAGCTCCTGGACCTACTCCTTGACCCAGCTGCAGGGCAGTCCCTCTGTGCAGCCCCGGCTTCCTGTAAAACATTCCTGTGCCCTGAACCTCTCTGGCCCAGGGCCCCTCAGGGAGCCGGGACTGGAGGGGGACTAAAGCCCTCGGGACACCGACTAACGCCTCCCCATGTCATAACCAGATGCTGCTCGCAGCTGTTAAACAGGAGAGACCCTGCTGCTGTGTAGGAGTGCCTTCCTCCCCAGAGGAGTGGCCCCCATTCCCTACCCAGTCCCTCCTGCAGCACCTTGTCTGTAGATTGGTGAAGGTGCAGGGAGACCTGGTGCCCCAGCTCTGGAGGGCTCCTTCCTCTGCTCAGCATATATACACATATGAAAAAATGCTCTAAATCACTATTTATTAGAGAAATGATTAGGGAAATATCAAAATAACTCTGAGCTACCACATCTCACTGGCCAGACTGGCTAAGATGACAAAACAGGAAAATGATAAATGCTGGAGAGGATGTGGAAAAATTTGAACACTAATGCATGGTTGGTGGAGTTGTGAACTGATTCAACCATTCTGGAGAGCAATCTGGAACTATGCCCAAAGGGCTATAAATAAGTCATATCCTTTGACCCAGCAATACCACTTCTAGGGTTACATCCCTAAGAGATTATAGAAGTGGAAAGAGGTCCCCTATGTGCAAAAATATTCATAGCATCTATTTTTGTGTGGCAAAGAATTGGAAATCAAGGGGATGCCCATCAATTGGGGAATGGCTAAATAATTTGAGGTATATGAATGTAATGGGATACTATACTATAAGAAATAAGGAGGAGACAGATTTCATAATAACCTGTAGAGACTTATACAAATTGATGTTGAGTGAGAAAAGGACAACAAGGAGAAATTTTTACACAATTTCAGACACAACATATGTGTGATGACCAACTTTGATAGACTGGGCTCTTCTCAGCAATGCAAGTTTATAAGACACCTCCAAAAGATTCGTGATGGAAAGACATGTTCACATCCAGAGAAAGAACTACAGAGTTTTTTACACAGATTGAAGAAAACTACCTGCTCACGTTCTTTTTCTTGTTTTGTTTTGCTTCCTCTTTCCCATTGTTTGTTCTAGTGGTTATAATCCTTCTTTCCAACCTGACTAATGTATGATGTGAAGGTATTTGCAGATTCTATATCTGATTGCATGCTGCCATGGAGGGAGGAGGCTGGAGCGGCAGGGGGAGAAAATTTGAATCTAAAGGGATTGTGGAACTGAATCTTAATAAACTAAAAGTAAACAAATAAATTAATAAAAAAAAATCTACCAAAAAAATCACTAGTAACTTTTGGGAGAATGAGTTATTATCTTCCTCTGGTAGGTTCATCCGCGCAGGAAGAAAACAATTGTCCTGTCAGATGTCATGATGCATAAGACAACTTTTCTAATTGCCCATAAACATGATATTGAGGATCCACACTCAGATCCTAGTGCCTGGCTGAGGCATTATATCAAATGAGATAAGGCATGGAACAACTCTTTGAAAATCTTCAATGCTATGTATATTTCTATGTATACAAATAATATCCCTGAAGGGAAAGTAGGTAAATTTTATAAACTTTTTTTTTTTGCCTGACTCATCTCATTTTTCCCCCTTAGCAACCAATTAAAACAAATAGAACCCTTTTCCCCTCTCTTGACTAGACTATCAGAGGCTGGTCATTCATTCATTTTCACTCAACATTTCTTGAGTACCTGCTCCATTTATAATCCTGTACTTGGTGCTATTATTTCACTCAATGTCAGGAAGAGGATACAATATGAGAAGGAAGGATGTGTGATATTATCAAGAAGGCTGGCCCAGACTTACATGGTTTGAATTTCTCATCCTGGCTCCAATTTTCCCTGCTGTGTGACTTAGGGAAGGTCACTTCACCTTTTGGGAGCTATCATTTCTCATCTGATAGTTAGATTAAAATCATCACAGCACTCTTTGACTTTAATATGCTAGAATTCTATTTTCATCAACAAGAGGATTTATTTATTTATTTTTCATCTACTGAAAATAATGTTAGCTATTCAGTTTTGCCTGTAAAATTCTGAAATCTGAAGTAAAAAGTATTTTTTCCTTCTACCTTGGAATCCAAAAGTGTCTTTTATAAGTTCTTGGACACCTCTGTAAAAAGAGCCAATATGAAATAGCAGCAAATTTTATAAAACATTTGAAACAATTTGGCCACTATATAAATAAAAATACTATTTGAAAAGAACTTAACTTAGTCCCTGCTCATAGAACTTTCCATAAAAATACTTATTCCCTTTCCCTCTCCTTCAAATGTTATCTCATTTAATTCTCACAATGACCCTGGGAGGTAGGTGTTATTATTGGGCACATTTTCAGATGAGAAAAGGCAAATAGAGATTAAGTGATTTCCCCAAGATTACAGAGCTAATAAAAAATCTGACACCAGATTTGAAGTCGGATTTTCCTGACTCTACGCCCTGTTCTCTATTCACTGTGCCACCTAGCTGCCCAAAATGTTCATATTTGTTTATAATTTTCCTACAAAATATATATTTTTAAAAATGAGGATCCAAGATTGGTACTGGGGAGATATATGAGGAAACTGGGCCAGAGGAAAGAATATCCTCCAAAAACTTTACCTTTAATTTTGCTGCAGATTATTTCAAATTATTTGGGTAAGAATCTTTTCATTTTTTTTTCAATTATCAATATTTTTTTTCTCCCCCCTATCAGTATCCTCACTAAAAAAGAGGAAGAAAAAGAAAAGAAATGCAACTGCTTGTAACATAAGCTTAGCCAAGCAAAATAAAGTCTACATTGGACATGTTCAAAAATGTGTTCCAGGGGGTGTAGTCAAGATGGCAGAGTAGAAGCTGGACCTTCAACCGACTGTGGCTTCCACCTTCCCCAATCTATGTAAAATGGGGACTCTGAACAAACATTGGAGCTGCAGAACCCACAAAATGTCACAGAGAATCTAACCTCCTGCTGAGGACGGCCCAGCAGGCCTGCAGGAATTGGTCAGCACAGAGCCAAGCCCAGGCCCATGTGAGCCAGAGGTTTTAGCACCAGGGCAGGCCTAACCAGCCTCCGGCCAGAGGGACCTCAGATCACCACAAGCTGTGGCAATCCAGAATTATCAACACATAGATGCAAAGGACAAAATGAAAGGGCAGAGCAGTCAGGACTTTGGAACCCAGTAAATGGGAGTGTGCTTGGACTTTTGCCCCCAGGGTGAGAAGCCCCTAAGATGCCAAGCACAGCCAGCCAGCACCACATGGCAGCTTCAGCTCCTGGCCTGCAGAGTGTAGGGGGACCAAGCAACCAGTCTGAGGGGTATTCACTTTTGCTTGAACCTTTTTGGATGTGGATTGCATTCTAGGGTGAAGGTTCTGGGGTGTGTGACAAGCTTGCCAGAGTGTGTGGAGGCTTCAGAGAGGGCACCCAACTAATAACTCCGGCAGCTGAGAAAACCCCAGTGTTTGGAACAAAATCTCCCCTGTCTGGTGGCAGATTCCTACTGTGGGAAAAACCCCAGGGGTCAAGTGACTAAGGGGCAACATGACCAGGCAAAGGAAACAAAGCAGACAGAAGATTCCAACATTAGACTCCTATTTTGGGGACGAAAGGGAGCAAAGAATGGAACAGGAGGAAGACAGTGAAGTCAGAACTCCTGCACCAAAAGCTACAAAGGAAAATATGAGCTGGTTACAGGCCATAGAGAACCTAAAGAAGCAGATAAGGGAAGTGGAGGGAAAAATGGGAAAAGAAATGAGAATGATGTAAGAAAATTATGAAATGAGAGTCAACAGCCTGACTGAGGAAAATTACAACTTAAAAAATAGAGTAATTCAAATGGCAAAAGAGGCTCAAAAAGGCAATGAGGAGAAGAATGCCTTAAAAAGCCAAATTTGCCAGATGGAAAAAAGAATCTCAAAAGCTCACTGAGGAGAATTATTGCTTCAGAATTAGATTGGAGCAAATGGAAGCTAATGACTTTATGAGAAATCAAGATACTGTTAAACAGATCCAAACAAAAGAAAGAATAGAAGGCAATGTGAAATATCTCATGGGAAAAACCACTGACCTGGGAAACAGATACAGGAGAGATAATTTTAAAAACTATTGGACTATCTGAAAACCATGTTCAAAGTAAGAACCTAGAAATCATCATCCAGGAAGTTCTCAAGGAAAACTGACCTGATATTGTAGAACCAGAGGGCAAAATAGAGGTTGAAAGAATCCACCGATTACCTCCTGATAAAGATCCCCAAAAGGAAACTCCTAGGAATATTATAGCCAGATTCTAGAATTCCCAGATTAAGGAGAGAATATTACAAGCAGCCAGGAAGAAACAATTTGAATACTGTGGAAATACAATCAGGATAACTCAGGATCTGGCAGCTTCTACACTGAGGGATCAAAGCCTTAGAATATGATATTCCGGAGGTCAAAGGACCTGGAATTAAAACCAAGAATTACCTACCCAGCAAAACTGAGTATCATGTTTCAGGGGAAAATATGGTCCTTAAGTGGAATAGAGGACTTTCAAGCATTCTTGCTGAAAAAACCAGAGTTGAATAGAAAATTTGACATTCAGATACAAGAAGCAAGAGAAGCATGAGAAGATAAAGAGGGAAAAGGAATCATAAGGAACTTATCAAAGTTGAAATATTAACATTCCTACATGGAAAAACAATAATTGTAAATGATGAAACTTTTCTCAGTATGAAAATAGTTGAAGGGGATAGAAATATATATATATATATATATATATATATATATATATATATATATATATGTCTATATAAGAGGGTATGTGGGCATATGAATACATATGTGAATATCTTTATATGTTTACAGGTACACATAGATAGAGGGCACAGGAGCAGTTTAATAGGAAGGGATGATGCTTATAAGGTGAGATCAAGAGGTGAGAGAGGAATATAATGAGAGGAGATGGGGAGAGACAGAATGGGGTAAACTATCTCATATAGAAGAGGCAAGGGAAAATGGTTACAATGGAGGGGAAGAATAGGAAGGCAAAAGGTAATGGGTCAACATTATTTTTATTGAATTTGGCTGGGGGAGGGAATGAAATGCACACTAAATAGGGTATCTCAACCTACAGGAGAGTAGGGTGTAAGGGGATGAGAGGGGGGGGGGGATGATGCAATTGAGGGAAGTTGGAAACACCCACTTTTGAAGAGGGACGGGATCAAAGTAGAGAATAGAACAAGTGGGAGGTGGGATAGGATGGAGGGAAATATAGTTAGTCTTTTACAATATATCTACTACGTTATTGTTTTGCATTACCTACACATGTACAACATATACTGAACTGCTTATTTTCCCAGTAACAGTGGGTGACAAGGGAAGAAGGGAATGAATCTGAAATTCAATGTTTTAAAATCAAATGTTAAATATATATATATATATATCTATATATATATGCTATTATTAATACTATTTTACATGTAATTGCAAAATAAGATATACAGGCACTGAGGCATAGAGATCCACAATGCCGTACTGGAAAAGTCACAAGGGGTATTGGAGAAAATATGGGAGAGAGCAGATTGGAGGAGGGGATATCCTGTGGGATTGCTATTTGGGGACGGTGGGTAGGGGAAAAATGGGGAGAAAATTTGTAACTCAAAATCTGGCAGAAATGAATGATATAAATCAGAAGTTAATAAAGTATTTGAAAAATGAAAAAAATGTGTGTCCTACTCTCCCTGTCATGAGGTGACCAGTGTTCCCTATCATCAGGATTTAAATTTGCATATTATTTCTCTGAGCTAGAGATGAAAAAAAATTTTATACTACAATTCTTCTAGTTATCTTTCAAGATGCTGCGACATTTATCTCTTATAAATGAAAAAAAAAAATCAGGAAGCACAATATCATGCAGGACACTTGGTCTTGGACCTCAGCAATGCAGGTTTGCCCTGGACCAAAGTACAGTGCACATAAACATTTTTTCTTTAAAATTCTGGGCATGAAACCAGTAAATATCAAAAGATCATACAATTTCTTTGCTTGATTTGTTTTTTTAATTCCAGAGGCCATTAATGAGGTCCCTGCATCCTGGAAGCTTTATATTCATTGAGATATTTAATTTAGATGGAAATGCTGTTAGTATTAAACAATTTAATGAAAATTAAATTGTTCTGTGTGTATAATCTCACCTCAAACCATCATTCTCTTAAGTTGTATGTGGTTGAAAAAAATCCACAGATAGATAGATTGGATGGATGGATAGATAGATAGATAGATAGATAGATAGATAGATAGATAGATAGATTGATAGATTCTTTCTAATCCCCCAGAGAAACTTATAAAATGATCTGTACACAATAAGCATTCAACAAATACTTGGTTATGGATAGAGACGAAGGAAAACTTTATTATTACAGAACAATTATTAAAACTTTGGCTATGTTTATATATATATATATATACATACATGAACCAATTTGACTAAATTAAGAGGGATATAGTTTCATTCAATATGCCCCCTTTTATTTTCATAATCTAAACAGCATATTGAAGGATATTTTTTTTCACTTCTCATAAGATATAGCCTATCACAAGAACTTCTGGCATTTGGTTGGAGAAAATTATTTTAACAGTCATTACAAAAAACAATATAAGTTGGGTAAAAATGTAATAATAAGAAGAAAAATAGAATTTATAGAGGGTCTACTATGTGCCAGCTACTATCCTAAGTACTTTACAAATATTATTTCATTTGATCCTCACAAAAATGCTATTTCCATTTTACAGATAAAGGCTGATTCTTCCAGTCTCCCAAACTGCCTTGTTTTGCCTTGAATATATTTTGTATGAACATATACACTCATATACACACAAACAGATCCACATGGTATATACATACACACATACATATGCATATGTATATGTATATAAGAAGAGAACTGCCATCTTCAAAGAGGAACATCTGGATCAGAGGTTCCCAAAATAAGTGATACCACTCCTTGGAGGGTGCTGGAATGATCCAGGGAGATGGTAGTAGCCTCTGTTGCAACTGGGAGGTGTTGAATAAAAATAAGGGGGCAGTGGAAGCATAAGGAAAGAAAAAAGAAAATTTTGAAAAACCATTCGTATATGTTTCATCTGTTGTGTAACAGAGTTAAAGTCATAGTGATTACATTATTTTCCAAATAAACATACAAAATATAAGTTATAACTGCATTTGATGACTTGTTTGTAATATATTATACAGTTACATGATATAACAGTGCATCATCAAAATTTCAATTCAGGAGAAAACTCACAAATTTACAATACATTTTTAAATTTAAGATGAGTCATTTTTTTAAAAATTTACTTTTAAATGATGAACATTTAAAAATCAATAAAGGATTAAAGAAAGTAGATTTATATGGGGGCACTAAATAATTTTTTGTTTTGGAAAGGGGTCAATGTAGGCCAAATAAGTTTGGGAAACTCTGATCTGGATATTCACATTCTCTACAGGGAATATCTCTTCAAATTGGAACCTGACATAGATTACTTTTGTCACAAAAATTTGAGGTAAGGAGCCAAAAACAAAGCTATTCCTATTCTTTGTTTTTCTTTGCCTTTTTGGAGGGCAATTGGAGTTAAGCAACTCGTCCAAGGTTACACAGCTAGTTTTTTTGTGTGGGTGTTAAGTGTCTGAGGCCCAAACCAAACTAGGGTCCTCCTGACTCTGGGCCTGTGCTTTACTCACTGCACCACTTAGCTGCCCCCTATTCCTATTCTTAAGAGGTGGAAATTGGGTTTTATCAGGGGCAACAGAAAACATCTATGTTGTATGTGTATGCATGCAATTGGATGACTGATAGAGCTTGTCCATCCTTATGGGTATCTGTGACAGCTGAAAGACATAGACAGCAAGTTGTGCCCAGAAGGAACCACAAGGATGAGATTCGGCCAATTGCCTTCAAGATCCTACAATCATAGAATCTGAGCTGGAAGGGAACCGAGAATCAATTTAGACCAATCTGTTTGTTTCATGTATGAGAAAACTAAAGACCAAACAAGTTACATTACTAGGTCAAGGTTGCCCAGGTAGGAAGATGGATTGAAACTGAGGTCCTCTGATTGCAGTTGTAGTGCTCTTTCCACTGTATCATGATAGGATTCTCTCAGAAACAAAAGGTCATTTTACTAACATTAGTGCCATTACTGCAAGAGACAGGACACAACATTTTCCAGTTATATACCAAAGCCTGTTCATGTCCACAATGTGTCTCCCAGTTGCCTCCTGTTGGACACTAACTTTAGATTATTCAAAGGGAAACTGAAAAAAAGAAGAAAATGTGTCATCAAGGAATTGTATGATGGGAAGTTAAGATGAACTGGTCATGCAGCAAGGGTGTAGGATAACAAAGCAACTTGAAGGTCACTCGAGTGACCTTCAAGTATGTTGGTGAGGTCAATGTAAATGGAAAGGAAAAGAAGACCTGCAGTATTGGTCAAACTCACTATGGTGAACATATGGTAGGATGTGGACATGAGTGGTACAGGATGGGCTACCATAGATGAGTGGTGATCTGTGTCTTTGAAGGGAACCTCCAAATCAGCATCATCACAGATCCATTTGAGTTCATCTTAAGTGAATAGAATGAGACTTTGAAAATCGTAGGTGCCTGAATAATGATCATTGATTGTTTGCTAATAAAATTTTTCTGCATTTGTCTAAGCAGTTGCAACTGGGAATTCTCTGCTGGAAAATTAAGATAAAAAGAGGATTGTGAAGCAGAGACAGCTAACCTGACTACAGTCACTCCATTGGAGTCTTGAGCCGCTCTTTGGAGGCCTTGAGTTCAAATCCTGCCTCAGAAATTCCTGATTGGATGGCCCTTGACAAGTCACTTAACCTTTCTATGCTTACAGTTTTCTTATCTGCAAATTAGAAATGGGAGAGGGAGAGTACTATTCAATGATCTCTAAGTTATTTTGTACCTCTAAATATGGGGTCTCATAATCCCCAGCTAGGTTGCACAGTGGATAGGGTACTGGGCCTGGAGTTAGGATGATTTGAATTCAAATCTGGCCTCAGACACTTACTAGTATGTGACTCTGGGCAAATCACTTAAGCCTGTTTGTCTTAGCTTCCACATCTATAAAATGAGCTGGGGAAGGAAGTAGCAAAACACTGCAGTATCTTTGCCCAAAAAAAAATAAATAAATAAACCAAAACAAAACAAAAAAATCAAAACGGGATCATACACAGTCAGACATGTCTGAAATGACTGAAAAACAACAAAAATATTCCCCAAAATCTTATGGATCATCCTGAAGGTAATACAGTCTATACTCAGTGCTGCACCCTATGTCCTATCACCTTACCCCAAAATTTGGGGAGCAGGCAGAAGGGAAGTGATGTTAGGTTATAAAAAGAAGAGATAGGCATACCTTGAAAATAGGACCATTGTGGTTGTAGCCTGAGTCCGGGTTTGAATGTGTATGGGGAGATTGGTACTTTGAAACATGAATCTACATAAAACCTTAAGACTCAGGAACAGTGAACCCAATATCTGCTGCAGGGAGCAACTACTACCTAGTCCAGCACCAGCAGCATACTGATGCCGTGGAGAGAGCCCAAGTCATTCCATCATAGATATGATTCTGCAATGAGGTATGTCTTTAGCATTCCTGATGATCATTCTGCTGATCTCTATACCTACTGTTTACCTTTCTCTTCTTCAAATGTAAGTTGACTTTTGATTAGACTAGTATGCATATTCTGTCTAGCAGGAGAGATCAAAATCAATCAGTCAATTAACAATTATTAATACCTTGCTGTGAGTCAGAAACTGTGCCCCTTCAAGCCTTAGTAGATGTTTAGATAAGATACTGCAGTTTCCCTAAAATTCTTCAGCTCCTGTCCAACCTTACTGAGATGAATCTCTCCTAACTTAGCTGTGTTTGCCCTCTGGTGAAAGACATGTAGATAATTGAGGGGCCCACCTTGGAAATCTTTCTAGTTTGGTAAAACCTACCAGAGCTTACACAGCTGTAATAGTAAGGAAATTTGAAGATCCCTTTGTATTGGCAGCAAGTAGGTACTTAGCACCTTGTTTCAAATTAAGCCTCTGTAAAAAAAAAAAAAAAAAAAGCAAAAACAAAACAAAACCAAAAAACCCCAGGAAGTATGAACCCCTGTTGCTGACATAACAGGAAGCGGCTGAACAGGGAGGAGCTAATATGTGTATAAGGAAGAGCACAAGCTGGACAGAATTTCTTGGGGTAAGCATCATGGAGGCGGCACAGCTGCTTCTGGATGGAAGACTGGACTGAGAATTGAGAAGAACTGAGAAGAGGAACGAGAATAGAGAACTGAGACAGAATTTCTTTGAGCAAGCCATGTGGAGGCTAGATAAAGTGATTTTGATTTTGAGAATGGAGCTAAGACTTCCCAGGGCCAGCTGGAGCTGCAGAAGACTGAGGAAGCATGACTGTGGTGCCGGTATTTTGTGACTTTGTTAATGAGTATGAATGTTCTTGTGGCTTTGTTAAGCCTTGTCTTCCCAAAAACAGAGACTGTGAAGGATTTGAGATGGACTGGACGCTGTGAGCTTCAATGTGGAACAGAAACTACATGGAAAGTTGGACAAGGAACTGGGAGCTGTCTGCCTTTGAACCCAAGTAACAGTTTGGTGGATTTAGGTAGGAGCTACTTGCCTCCAATCAAGATGAAAAGACCTCTTCATGGATACTGAGTAGTGACTGATGAAACTGTAACTTACTTGTGATTGAGGGGTGAATGGCCTGTGTATTTTCCATTACGCCTTAAGAGGGTACAGAGTAACGACTGATGATTGAGGAGTGACTGATGTCTGAGGAGTGACTGATGATTGATTAGTGACTGATTTGAAACTTACTGTGGCCCATTGATGGAGGACTTTGACTTTTTGTACTTTGTGTCCCTTAACGAGGCAAGCCTCCTTAGGGATGATTGAATGATTGAGTTACTAAATGATTGTACTTTGTTCAAAACTATGTGGCCATTTTAGTGATAAGTTGCTGAGTTGTGACATTGTGAATGCTGTATTTTTATTTTGTGTGATAAGTTGGAACATTGTGAATGCTGTACCTTAATTTTCTGTGAATGTTACTGAATAAATGGCAAGTTTGCTATACTATAATCAGAACCTTGAAAGCTGTTCACAGCAGAGTCCTCTGAAAAGCTGCTTGTGCTTGGCTTTACAACAACATAGGCTGATCATTCGAGAACATAGTGTCAGATCAATCAATCCACCAACATCTAATAAACTATGACTAACAAAAACAAAATAACAGGCCAAGCTTTGTGCTAAATGCTGGGGATACAAAAACAAAATGAACCATCAAGGACCCCATAGTCTAATTATGGAAGGAGAAGAGGGAAAGGGAAAGAGAGAGGGAAAGAGTGAGAGGGAGGGAGAGGGAGAGAGAGGTAGATAAGTAGATAGATAGATAGATAGATAGATAGATAGATAGATAGATAGATAGATATCATTATAAACAATAGATGCAAACTAGTTAAAGAGTAATTTGAAGGGAAGCCACTAACCACATGCGATGGGAGGAATAGGAAGAGCTGAAGATAATGCCAAATTTATAGACTTGGAACAATGGAAGAATGAAATCTCATAAACAGATATAAGGAAGTTCAATAGAGGGGTTATATCAGGGGTAAAGATAAAAATTAGTTGTGGATATATTGATTTTAAAATGTTCAAGTACACATAGTTTAAAATGTCTAACAGTCAATTGGTAATATGAGATTGGAGTTCAATAAAGAGACGAGGGGTGGACAGATAGAGTTTGAGTCATCAACATAATAATGTTAACTTAAATCATGAGAGATGATGCAGTCCCTAAGAGTGTAGAAAGAAAATAGAAGACTGTCCAGAACACAGTCTTGGTTATACCTAAGTTAGGAAACGCAATGTGGATATGTGGATAATGAGAAAGAAAAGGAGCCTGAGAAGGAACGATCAAACATGTAAGAGGAGAACAAGAAAGTAGTAATAAAAAAAATAAATAGTAAAAAAAGTAAATTAAAAAAAATAGCAACTACATTTATATAGGGCTTTAAATTTTGTAAAGCATTTTACATATATCTAATTGGATCCTCACAATAACATTGTGAGGTAGGTGTGATTATTAACCCCCATTTTACAGTTCAGGAAACTTTATCTGACAGTAGTTAAGTAACTTGCCTGTAATCACACGACTAATTTTGTGATCTTCCTGACCGAATGTCCAGCACTCTATGAACAGGAGCACTAAACTGCCAAAGCAGTGTTATGAAAACAGACAGAAATGGAGTACCCAGTATGAGAGGGTGATTAACAGTTCCAAATAGCCAGAGAGGTCAGGAAGAATAGGTGAAAGAAGTTTTGATAATTAAAAGATGATTGATAGCTTTATATTTACTTCTTTAAGATTAAAAACAATTTTGGAAAGTCTTATAAACAATATATAACAGTCAAGCCAAGAAAAAAAAATAAAACTTGATTTAACATCAACCAAAAATATGTTATTGAAATACTCTGTGTGTATATGTACAAATGTGTATGTGCGTGTGTATTTACTGGATCTGTGTGATTTCATAAGTGCATGAAGCTTAGATAAGGAGTGTCTTATCATAGCATATGAATAACATCTCTGCAATGTAGAGTCTTGGAGAATTATCTGGGGGCACTAACAGGTTACATTATTTGCCTAGGATGAAAGCATCAGTATAAGAAGAATCAATGCTTGGACCCCAGTTTTCTAGACTCTGAAGACAACTGTCTATCCCCATTGCCATGTTGATTTAATGTACATTTAATGTAAATAATTGTGATGATGCTTTGCCAAATTTAAAGCTATCAAAATGTGAGTTGCTTTCAAGCAGTGTTAGGAAGAGAGTGGGTGATCAATAAATGCTTGCAGAATTAAATCTGTTCACTTCTCTCTCCTTTGGGGCCTGTGGTTAGAAATCTACCCTGTTTGGAATTTATTTTAATTTTTACATGTTTTATTGATGCTTTCTCCCCACCTGCTTCATATATTAGCCATTTCTGAGAGGAAAAATATTCATATTGAACACTCCCTTGTGAGAAAGGAATTGTCTCCTTAGTATTGGGTGAAATTTAAGTAGAAGAGGTATTAGACAGAAAGATAAAAATTGGCATACATTTATTAAATTTTTATAACATGGAAGTATGTTGCTTTTCCCAAGCTGTTTCATTTAAATTCAGAACAAGTAGCAAAGCAGGGTTATAATCATTGATATTCAGAAATTTTAATATTCCTCATCCTCTGATACTGGATTTGATAACAGATCATAGGTGCTGATTAAAACCTCTCTTTCTCATGGTGCACAACTAACCTGTGGTTTTTTTTGTTTGTTCATTTTTTTCATATAGAAGTTGTTTATGATCCTGGAGTTTGACTGTATAAGAAAAAGCTCTGCTTTGACAACCGAGAAAAAAACCTGTATAGCCTCCAATTCTGGATAATACTGAACTGTACCACTTATCTCAGCACTAAAAAATTTAGATGAGGAAAAATACCTCTTTTGTTCAAAGGAAATGATTTTTATTCCTTTTTGGGACTGCTTCTCTCTCCAGAAAGTGCACAAAAGTCTACTTCATTCAGGGACATTCTCTTCCCTTCACTATTAGAAGTACTATGAGAGACTGGCCAAGAAAATTTTGTCTATCAGGGCTTGAGAGGCCTTGTTGAAAATTTGGATAAAGAATGAGAAAATAAATTGTGATAATGCTTTGCCAAGTTTAAAGCTATAAAAATGTGTTGCTTTCTAGTGGTGTTAGGAAGGGAATGGGTGCTCAATAAATGCTTGCAGAATTAAATTTGTTCAGCTCTTTCTCCTCTGGGGCCTGTGGTTAGAAAGCTACCCTGTTTGGAATTTATTTTAATTTTTATATGTTTTATTGATGCTTTCTCCCTACCCACTTCATTTATTAGCCTTTTCTGAGAGGAAAACATCCATATTGAACATTCCCTTGTGAGAAAGAAAAACAAGTCAGCAAAAACATTTTATCTAGTTACCATAAGTGACAATGGATAGAATATTCTCCCTTAGTTATTCACCCTCTCCCCCTTACTCTTTGTTCTCCAAGGGAAGAGGTATATGTCATTATCTCTCCTCTTGAATGTTCTAGGCAGGAGTAGGGAACCTTCAACCTCGCGGCCACATGTGGCTCTCTAGGTCCTCAAGTGAGACCCTTTGACTGAATCCGAACTTGATAGGGCAAATCTCCTTAATAAGAGGATTGGTTCTGTAAAATTTGGACTCAGTCAAAAGGACATGCCCAACTACCTAGAAGGTCACCTGTGGTCATGGGTTCCCCACCCCTGTAGGGTTTTCCAAATATTCAGAGTTCAGTTTCCTTTTATTAATGTTTTCATTAATCATTCATACAGTTTTCTTAGACCTGCTTATTTCAGTTAGTCAACAAACATTAAATGTCTGTTCTGTGCCAGGGGCTGTGTTAACCTGGGGATAAAAAGACAACTGCTATATGAGATCATACAAATCTTCCCATTTGTTTTGGATTATTCAGACATGCCATTTCTTATGCCACAATAGTAGTGCATTGTATTTATATGATAGTTTTGCTCATCCATTCTATAAACAGTGAACACCCACTTTATTTTTTATTTTTACTACCATAAAATTGTTACCAATATGTTGAGAAATTTCCATATCTAATCTCTCTCTGTATATAAGTACATATATGTATATAAATTCTTATAAACACATAAATAGTATGTATATCTATCTGTCTATTTCCAGTGATTTCTTAATTGACAAATCCAATAATCTTTTTTCAATCCTCATTCTCCTCCACCTCTCTACAGCTTTTGACACTGTTGCTCTCTCTCTCTCCTCCTTGAGACTCTCTTCTCTCTAAGTTTGCAGGACAACACTCTCTCTTCATTCTCCTCCATCTGACCACTCTTTCTCAGTTTCCTTTACTGGATCTGCATCCAGATCATGTCCTCTAACCATAGGCATCCAACATGATTCTCTTCTGGGTCCTCTTCTCCTCTCTCTCCACTACTTCACTTGGTGATCACATCAGCTCCTGTGGATTTAATTACCATCTTTATTCTGATGATTCTCAGATCTATATATCCTGTCTATTCTTAAGCTCTCTGCTGACCTCCAATCTCATATCTCCAACTGCCTTTAAGATGTCTCCAGTTGCACTTCTGGTATAAATCTTAAACTCAACATTTCCAAAAGAGAACTCATTATCTTCCCTGTAAAGTTTCCCATCTTTCATATTCCACTACCACTATCAAGGGCAATGGGATCTTCCCCTCTCTCAGGCTCTCAACCAAGGTGTCATCCTTGCCTCTTCTTTATCTCACAAGATCCAATCTGTTCCCAAAGTCTCTATCAATTTCACTTTCACATATCCTTTGAATATGGCCCTTTCTCTCCTGTGACAATGTCATCACTCTGGTAGAGGTTCCTGTTACCCCACACCTGGATTATCACAATATCCTCTTGGTGGGTCTGCCTGCTTCAAGTCTCTCCCTACTCCAATCCTTTCTTCATTCACTCAACAAAGTGATTTTCCTAAAGGGCAGATCTGACCATGTTACCCCACCTATCCCCTCAATAAACTCCAGTGACTCCCTATCACCTCTAGGATCAAATTTAAATATTCCATTTGGCATTCAAAACCCTTCATAACCTAACCCCTTCTAAATTTCTCATCTTCTTAAACCTCCCTCCTCACTATGTCCAGTAGACATCTTAAATTTAATATATCCAAAGCAGAATTCATTATCTTTCTCCCTAAACACTTCTACCACCTTCCCTATTACTATAGAAGCCAAGTCTGATCATATCATGTCCCTTCCCCCTACTTAATAATTCCACTTGCAGCCTATCATTTCTAGGGTCAAATACAAAATGTTCTGTATGGCATTGAAAGCCCTTAATAACCTAGCCCCTTCCTACCTTTGTAGTCTTTTTATTCCTTATCCCAGATATGGAGAAAAGAGATGATTCATCATCAATATATGAATACCAAGTACCTCTTTGAATAAACTAGAATGAGAACTTCATCATGTCCAAAAAAAAAGTACTGGTACCACTGACATTCTAAAAAGCTGGGACAATTAATTCTCTTGTCTCGGTTAGTTTTCACTTACGATTTCTTGAAATGTAGATCTAAAAAAAAAACCCCAGGCTTTGAATAAAAAAACTGTGATTCAAATGGAGTTATTTGACTATACAAATAGTCAACACAAATCACTTTGACTTTCATTGATTAGCCAAAAATTGGTCCCAGACCAAGCCTCAGAAGCTCATTCTTTGGGTTTTGGATGTAAATGGCAATTGTTTTTTGTTAAGGCATGAAATTCTAAAGGTCTTCCCCTCCTATTTTGATTCTTTTAAGATGGCAAACTAGGCCATCTTTTGTCTCAATACCTACCTGGTTCTTAATCACTGAATGGGCCTTGCCTCAAACAAACATACCTGGGAAAATCCTTAGCTTAAAAAGACCAAGGTCTCCCACTGCATCCTGGACTATTGCCAATCATCTTGACTTACGTCTTGCCAGTAGACTCGGATGACCCTAGAGGAGAGAGTGAGGGTGATGACTTTATGCATTTCTGCCTCACTCAAGTCAATTCACTCAAAAGTCAAGACACCACCCTTGTGATGTGTCATTGGTCCTCTTCAAGAATGAAAGATGAATAGCAACAACAATTCCTTATTCCCCAGCAAATTCTCTTTAATCCAGAGACATTGGTCTTCTGGTTATGCCACTGATAAGACACTTCATCTTTTGGTTTTGGTTATTTTTTCTGGCTCTTGTCCATGCCTGGAAACTCTCCCTCCTGACTGAATTATTTAACTTCCTTTAAATTCCATCTAAAATTCTATGTCCTACAGTAATTCTTCAACTCTTCTTACTTCTACTCTCTTTCCTCAGTTAATTATTTTCTATTTATCCTGTACATAGTTTGCCTTACATATAATTGTTTGCATGTTGTCTCCTTCATTAGATTATAAATTCCTTGAGGGCAGGGACTGTCTTCTGGATACCCAGTAATCATAGCAGGCATTTAATAAATGTTTATTGATCGCTTTATGATGCTTTTGGATCCAGAGACTCAGGCCATATGACTGTTCCATTAACAAAGCACACTATCTCGTGGTTCTGGGCATTTTCTATAGTTCTTTCCCATGCCTGGAATGCTCTCCTTCCTCATCTTTGCCTCCTTGCTTCTCTGGTTTCCTTTAAGCCCGAAATAACATCTTATTTTCTATAGAAAATCTTTTCCAACTGCTCTTAATTTTAGTACTTTTATTATCTTATTTCCTATTTATCCAGTAGTTAGCTTTTAAAAAAACACATTTGTTTACTTGCCTCCCCCATTAGATTGTGAACTCCTTGACAGGAAGGACTATCTTACACATGTTTTTATACCTCCAGCACTAAGCACAGTTACTGGCATATTGTGGATGTTAAATAAATCTTTCTCTTTCTTTCTTTCTTTCTTTCTTTCTTTCTTTCTTTCTTTCTTTCTTTCTTTCTTTCTTTCTTTCTCTTTCTCTCTCTCTCTCTTCCTCCCTCCCTCCCTCCCTCCCTCCCTCCCTCCCTTCCTTCCTTCCTTCCTTCCT
>NW_027187345.1:4424721-4440108 GCF_028583685.1 Petaurus breviceps papuanus
CCTTCCTTCCTTCTTTCCTTCCTTCCTCCCTTCCTCCCTTCCTTCCTTCCTTCCTTCCTTCCTTCCTTCCTTCCTTCCTTCCTTCCTTCCTTCCTTCCTTCCTTCCTTCCTTTCTCTCTTTTCTCTCCTCTCTCCTTCCTTCCTTTCTTCTCCTTCTCCTTCTCCTTTTCCTTTTCTCTATGTGTGAGGTTCTCCTTGGATGCATGTGTATAACTATTTTCTTCCCAGTAGCCTTGTTTCCTCTTCTCTCAGGAAATGAAATTAGTCATCCATTAAACCTGGGCATTTTGTGGTAACAGCAAAATAATGACAAAGAAGAGCCTAGCCAACTACTTCCTCTCACTTATGGTCTCTGATGGATATATCTCAGTCTGTTGGAACACATTTGCTTGATGTAATTGAAAAATAACAAAGAATCTAGGAAACTACAGTTTATGAAATGTTGAGAAGAAAAGGTTTTATTGTTCCTAGAGAGTAATAACATTGAAGGTTTCCCATGTACTCTTGATGATTGAAGAAAAGAAATACATAATTGCTTTTGCCCACCTGGGAAATAAATGAGTCTCATAATTTCTAGTTCTTTTGCGTTTATTGTTTTGTTCAGATTGAATTAATTTAAATCCATTCTTATTTAATAACTTCTTTCTGATAATGTAAATCCATGCAGTCAATTTAAGATTTTTTTAAGATGAAAAGTGTCATTATTAAGATTACTTAATACTAATTTTTAAAATATTTGATTTAACATGAAATGGCTTGTTTTTACATTTTCCTTGAAAGATTTTTCAAATCATAAAAATGCATTCACAGCTCCAACCACACCTTATTTTTCTTTTCCAAGAAAAAAATAAGTAAAAATAAGTGATAAAATGGTTTAAAAAAATTCTTGTTAAAAGCATTGACTTTGGACATGCCTCTAGGGGCAACTTTTTGTCTTATTTTTGAAAAATAGAAAAAAAATAAAAGAGGTCAGTTGCTGGAAGCAAGGGATTACATCTTTTTGTCTGTATGGGAAAACCTGAAAGGCAAAGCGAAAACTTCAAATAACTCTTTCATAAAAGGAGGGAAATGTTCTCTGAAGGAAAACAGTAACTAAGTGCCACTGGTACATAACAATATAAAGTTGATCTGACCAATGATTTTAGTGGCTTTTGGGAAGAACAGTAAAGGAGAGGCAATTGATTGTAGATGATCAACCTTAGAATAGTTGTCAGTCATCCTGAAAACATAGGCTAAGAATAGAAAAAACAATATTGGAGATGTAGATGACAGGGGAAGGAATAGGAGTAGGAAATTATGGGGATGCTTAAAATGAAAACCCTATTCCACTTCTTAGCCTCCACCTATTGAATCTTTGGCAGTGAAAGCAATTTATATGGTGAATTCAGTGCTTCTGGCTCATAGTAAAAACAAATATAAGTATATTTTAAAAGAGGTATTAAACTAATAGCTGGTAAATTTTACAATTGTACTTACTGCGTGAAAGGTCTAAGAACAATGAGAGTATAAAATAATGATGTGGAGGCTGATCACTAAGGATTATCTCACACAAAAAATTTAAGCTTTGGTATTATGTGGAAAACCATCTATAATTAACTTTATATTTTTTATATTGAAAAATAATATTTTAAAAGTAAAGGTGTGGGAGACTTTAAAACCTAAAATAGCTCAAGTCAATTGAATAATTTTTAGCATCCTAAACATAATTTCTGTTTAAAAATTGTATTCTAAGCATAAACACCAAAGAATGTTTCCATGTATGTAAAACACAAAAAAGTCTACATCAAACTGAATCTTCACTCACATTGCTGTTTTTTAAACATACAATAAATTCTATAAACTCAAAACTGTCCTGCTTTTCTGTGCTTCCTTCTGAACTTTCTTCTTTTATCTTCTGTGCATTTAAAAAAAGGTGGATTTGTTGGCATTACTATTATTAACATTTCATTCCCTGAAACTCCCCTTCTGTTAACTGAGAATTTTTTTAATCTTCTAAAATATAAGTATAATCAAGCAAAAAAAAAAACCCCCAGTGTCCATTTTCAAAAATGCATGTCCTTTTCTACATGTTGTTTCTGTCTTCTCTATGCAGAAGCATGTTTTATCATATCATAAACATGCTTTACCATATGTTCTCTAGAGACATAGTTGGCTAAAATACTTAAATATTTAAAATTTTTGTGGGTTTTTAATTTTTTTTTGCAATATTACTTGAGTTTTCATTGCTATTTGTTTTATTTTTATAAATTGTTCTCCTGCTTTTTCTCATTTCACTGTCACTCCACTCTATATCAGTTCATATTACCTATGATTCTCTAAAATAATCTCTTTCATCATTTTTACAGTGTCATAATGTTTCATTAAATTGATATATCACAATTTGAAATTAGCCATTCCTCAATTATTTGTGAATATCTAACATCTAAGAAATTTAATGGGCCATTTTAATTTTTTTTTTAATTTTGATTTTTTGGTCATTCTGTAGCTTCTCACTCCCCACATCTTTCAAGCTCACCTCCAGAAACTGTAAATTTTTTTCTATGTGACCATTCCCTACACATCATTATCATCTCTCTTAATTTCCTCTCCCACATTTCCCTTCATAGCCCACTTGTTTCCCCATTGAATTTAATATATTTCTACATCAAAATTCAATCCTCTTCTGTCCATTTCAGAGAAGAGTGAGGTTCGTATGATACCAACACAATTTACTCCTTTCTCTTTTTTGATATGCTCTTTTTCTCATGTACTCCTGTTATACACAATGGCAATTTCTATTCCTCCCTCATCTTTTTCTACACTAGTCTGTCATTTTGATCTACCCTTCTTCCTTTCTTCAGACACTAACAACAGAGCCAATCCAGGATCTGTGTTGCTTTTTGTTTGTTTATTTCTTTGCTTTGTTTTGCTTTGCTTTGTTTTCCTTATTTAACTTTCTCAAAAGCCTTTACAGACATTAAGGTTCTGAAGGGATTAATTTTCTTTCTCCCAATTAGAAAGTTATGAATATATGATTATATAGCTGCTTTAATTGCTCAAATAAACTTAATATTTCTTCATTTTTTTGGCCCTTATGTTTACATTTGAAAATTCTTAATCAGTTCTTATATTTTCATAAGAAATGCTTGAAAATCCATTTACCCCTAGGAAGATAATACTGTTTTACAGGGTAAATTATTTTTGTTGTAATCCTATATAGTTTGCATTCTTTTGTTTTTATTGCACAGGCATTTTATATGATAGTATAGCCTATCAACTTTGTAGACAATGAAGAGCAAATGTTCATCTCCAGAGGAAATGAAGTCAAGGTTGAAAATGTTCCCTGACACATAGTGCTTTCTTTGTGTTCACTTGGTGGTTTGTTTTAATAGTAGGCTACACTGGCCTTCTTGCACATAACACTACACTTCCTTGTTCCATGTCTTTTTACTGTCTTTTCCTATAACAGCAAGCACCCCAGCATCCCCAGGGTAGCTGCCAACACAGGTTCTTAGATCTGCTTTGCTAAAGGAAAACAACTCAAAATGGGTTAACAAGCTTACTTTAATCAATCAAACATATATAGTTTACCTAGTTCAGGGGGAAAAAGGTCAGCACCCTGAACTTCAGAATATACAGAGGTTACATGCATAAGTTACAAGAACATTTCAGCAGACAGGCTTCCAAACTGTCCAACTATTACATACGTCCATACCTAATCACAGTTACCAGAAAGGGAAGCATCAACATCTGGGTTTTCAAAGCTGGGGGCCTCTCAACAATGGCTGCCCAGAGTCTCATCTTGGTCAAATCACACAACACTTCTCAAAGTGAGCCCCAAAGCAAAGCCTCCCATCAGGGCTTATATAGCCTTCTCCTGGTTCAGATAATGTAACAACCTTCTTGACCCACTTCCCAATCACAAAGTATCTCCTGAGAAACAAACCTCCCACCACAGTATACAGGTGCACTTAATGTAGGGGCATGGAAGATCTTAAAAATTTACATTCCTATAACTGTTCCTCATTTCTAGAAAGTTCTTCCCACTCCTCTCTATCTTCTGGCTTCCTTCAAGATCTTGTGCTTATTCCTTCTGCAAAGAACTTTACCTGTTTCAACCTCAATATCCCCCCCATCTATTTGAGATTGCCACCCATTTATTTTGAATATATTTTGCACATACATAATTTGATGTTATATCTCTCACATTATAATATAAGCTTTTTGTAGGGACTCTGAGATGAGAAGGAAAGATTACATAAAATATCATTTGACTTTTGTAGAGATTATAATTGCCTAATCTGTAAGAAAATCCAATGAGGCAGAGTTCTGAGCCAATGGCACTTTATTAAAGGGTCCATGGTCCCCTCTAATGAACTGGACTCCAGATCTTCCTCATGACCTGAGATACACTCTTCTCCCAGGGTCTTATTTTTATAAGATGTAATGGGAATGCAAATTTGGAAGATCTTCCCTGCCCCTAGGCTAAAGTGCACCAGAAGCCTGGGGAGGGAGGCTTGTTTTTCAGTAGATACTTTTGATTGGCCAGTGGGTCAATAAGGTTGTTACATTCTCTGAGCCAGGAGAAGGCTATATAAGCCCTGATGTGTAGCTTTGTTTTGGGACTCACTTTGAGAAGTGTTCTGTGATTTGATCTGAATTCTGGGAAGCCGTTGTTGAGAGTCCCCCGGCTTTGAAAAACCCAGATGTGGAAACCCAGATGTTGACTGGGTATGGATGTAATGGTTGGACAGTTTGGAAAGCTGTCTACTTGATCTGTTAATGTCTTGATAGTTCTGTCTGTGTATTTGGAAGTTTGGGATGCTGACCTTTTTCCCCTAAACAAGGTAAACGATATATGTCTGACTGATTGAAGTAAGCTTGTTAACCCATTTTGAGTTGCTTTCCTTTAACAAAGCAGATCCAAGAACCTGTATGGGCAGCAAACCCTGAGGACGCACTTGGGGTGCTTGCTGCTACAAAATGGTGTCACGAACAGGATCTGCAGAGTAAAAGGAAAGTATGGGGGCTGGGATAATTGTTTGTTTCCCAGTTGTGATAGCTGTAATTCTGTGGAGCCATGGAGCAGGAGAGAAGAATGGCCTGCATGCAGACTTCGCTGAGCTGAGAGCCGGTATGGTGAGCTGCCTGCATCGGGACCTGGGCAGAAGCCAGGAGCGGCTGCCACCTGCGGGAGGAGAAGGAGCCCAGGAGTTCAGAATTCAGCCACAGGAAAAGATAAGAACTGACCAGCAAAGCAGGGGCACTGAGTGTGTTTCCTGGCTGCATCCCACAGTTTGGGACCCAGGGGGAGAATGGACTTGTGACTATGGTGGCGACGGCGGCAGCAGCAGCAGAGGCAGTGGCAGTGCGAAGCCCTTTTTGAGTTAGCCAGAATTTCTGCTAAGGACTCCTGCTGAGGACTGCCAGGGGCCGGAGCTGCTGCGAGCGCACTTCCCGGATGCTGGGTGGTTGCTGTGAGTGGGGAGAGGAGGACCTTTGCCTGGGGTAGCCTGTTCTGTTTTAAAGACTTGAAAATGTGGGTGCTTTCTACTTTATCTACCTGTGCCAATGTCATAACTACTCTGATGGCTTTCACTTTCTGGTTTTGGGACTCAGTATTTTGGTATCTTAATAAATTTTCTAGTTTATTCCCCCATATGGCAAGCATGACATATTTTGTGATGGATAATTATATCAGCATATCTGTAATCTCCATAGGCATTGTGAATATGGCATTGCTGATACATAAGACTCGATGCCAGATTTGATACTTGAACACTCTAGAGAGGCTAAACAAAATACAGAATCCCATTGGTTGATAGCCCTTGCTTTGAGTGTCAAAAATGCATCAGCTAAAAATATTATGTCAGGAAGGGGGTCTCAGATTAGGCAACACATGGGACATTTCCACTGACTATGTGATTATAAGATGGCCATAAAACGGATATCTGTTCATGTTGAACAAAAGAGTGTTCCAGAGGTAAAAAAAATCAGTTAGGGGACTTTCCATATCTTCAAGTCACCTCTGCCACACTGGGCTTGATCACCACAACAAGGTAAAACAAGGGTAGATGACCTCTAGTTGGCTTCCTATGATTAAATAAGTAAACTTGCAATCTGCAGCTTACAATTCTGGGGCCTAATATACAAAATTCATAAACACTACCTGTACGGTATCATATCAAACTGATTGATACTTATTAGAATAGAGTAATGGTCAAAATGTATCATTTCCCATACTTTTATTGTAATCCCAATTGTCAGAAAAGAATAAAGATGGTACTAAGTGTGCCCTGAGTCTATTGACACAGATGACCTTGGATCATTGAGTCTGACAGATTTTGGCATTTCATGTGATTTGATTTTCAGGGGCCTTGTCTAATTCACATGTCTATATTAAAAGGTCAGATGTCTAAAGAAATTATCATAGAGAAGATTATACTATTATTTGGAATGAAGGCACAGGACATGGAATTTTTAAAAAGAAATATACAGTAGATTCAACACATTGAGGCAATAAGTCCTCATTATAAAGAAGGGACATGACAAAGGTAACTTATAAGATAATAATTGTATCAGTAGAAAAATTGATATCCACATGGAAAATTTGCTATTCACAGTAGATATGTTTTCAAGTTTGAATTTTGACATCAGGGAAGACTGATACCCAAATTAAATCAATTTTAAAACTATGTGCTTTTACCTGCAAAATTGTTACTACAAAACAATTCTGATTCTCCCTTCTAGTGTTCTTACAATGTCATGATGCTATTATATTCATAAATATTAGGCCCTAGATATAAGATTTAATTAGCAGTCATGGCTAGAATGATTTAGGAGCAGTTGAGCTGTTGAACATATAGAAACAGTTTGATTCTGTCTGGGAACCTTAAAGGAATAATCATTAAACAGTGTGTAGAACAATGTTCAGGGGCTGGGATTCACTGGATAAAGTGCTGACCTGAAGTCAGGAAACCTTATCTTCCTAAGTTCAAATCTAGTCTCAGACATTTAGTAACTATGTGACACTGGGCAAATCACTTTACCCTGTTTGCCTCTCACCTATTAAAAAAATGAGCTGGGATAGGAAATGACAAACCACTCCAGTATCTTTGCCAAGAAAACCCCAAATGGGATCACAAAGATTGGGACACAACTGAAAGGGCTGAACAACAACAAAGAACACTTTTCTACTTAGCAGGTACTCATTCATTGTTAACAGGATGGATAAACATTGATGATTGACTTTTTTTTAATTAGAAAATCAAACTCACTTTAAATTTTTGGAGGAGGGAGCTAAAATATGGGAGCTAGATTAAATGATCTCATATACCTATTCAGTTCTAAAACTCCCTGAATCTACAGCCATTGCCTACCAGACAATATATATTGGTCTGTTAAAACAGAGTTTATGGCAAAATGACATTGCAGGAGACATGTTAATGGAGTGTAGGGAAGGCAAGGACAGTCATCAATGGGTCTTATTTTTTCACTATAAAGTTTACAGCAAATTTTGGAGAAATAGGAATTTGTAATTGCCTGACCCAGGTGAAAACCCTAATTGAATTAAAATAAACAACTGTGATTATAGTGGAGAATGAAATATTTATGCAAGTCTCACAAACAGAGCATTTCAAAAGGGTTCCCAGTTTGCTACAATTATACAAATCCATCAAAATGATTCATAGAAGAAGCAGAAATAAAGTAGAAGAAAATAAAGATGGGAAAAGTAGTTGTAATAGACCAGTTGGTAGAACCATTTATATTGAAATACTATTATCAAAATATACATAAAGAATGTTTGCATAAGAGGCAACTAATTTTGATAGTGTTAAAGGATTGATCTCAGGGTATTTGAAGAAAGGAAGATATCAAAAGTATGTGTATATGTGTGGGAGTAATTCTTGGACTCTAATATTGCCAAATAATAAACAAAAGTTAACCATGAGAATATCAATACTTAATCTATATTAAAAAAAAACAAAAACTTATGAGGGGTGGCCAGGTGACATAGTGAATAGAGTGCTGGCTCTTTTGTCAAGAGGACCTGAGTTTAAATTCGGCCTCAGACACTTAATACTTACTAGCCATGTGAACTTGGGCAAGTAACTTAACCCCAATTGCCTTGCCTTCCCCCCTCCAAAAAAACATTATGAAAATGGTCTATAGATTCATCAATGATATTCTTGATAAGGGTATTAGAAGGGAATAGACAGGCTTTCAAAAACAACATTCTTCAGGAAAGTACATCATTACCATTACAAAACTGACTGAAAGACAGTATGCAATATTCTGTGTATTGTATTATTTGTTGACTGTAACATTTTTATTTCAGAAAATCAATATGTCACTTTACAAGTTTTCTTCCAACAAGATGGCTCTGATGAATGTGCCAAAATTATCCAAGATACAAGGAAAGATCTAATAGCATAGATAGTATTATTTGATGGCACTCTAAGAATTAACTTCAAGAGAAGAACAAAACAGGGAAACATATACTTGCTAAAAGTATTCACCACTGTTACGGATGAGATCCAGTACAGCAACCAGTACAGATTTCCTGCTATTGGAAAGATCTTCCAGTTCCTTCTGTTTTCAGATGATTTTGTTCGGGTGCTAGCAAGCTCAGAAGTTCTGCAGAACTTAATGTTCTGCAGATCCATAATCACTCAAAAGAGTTTGCCCTAAATAGTTACAAAGGAAATACTAAATGGAAAAAGATTGTCAATCACGACTGATTTGCAATTAGATAGACAATCTCTAGAGATCATACACCCATGTGTACATACATGCACATACATACATATGTGAATATATACATAAATACATACTTTGTGGATCACTTCTAAGAATAATCTTTTTATACACAGAATAAAATATATAGCATTACAAAGGAACCAATCATACAAAAAGGGTATAAAAATATTTGTAAAAAAGTAACTCACCAGGCCAACATAAGCAACCCTGCTCTAGACGCTATGATACTATGAAGATGCTCTTTCCCACCTCTTTACCTTTGCTAATGGCGTTGGCTCCACATTGGCTTAGCCTGGGGATGGAGAACCTGCAGCCTCAACGCCACATATGGCTGTGTAGGTCCTCAACTGTGGCCCTTTGACTGAATCTAAACTTTGCAGAACAGATCTGCTAAATAAAGGATTTGTTTTATAACACTAGGACTCAGTCAAAAGTTCACACCCAAGGACCTAGAAAGCCATGTGTGGCTTTGAGGCCACAGGTTCCCTACCCCTGGCTTAACTGCTTAACCTTATCCAAATAAACACAGCGGATCCTTATAAATATGAATATGTATATATGTCTGTGTTTGTAAAAGGGGTAGAAGAAAAAGCTACATATCTACATTATGTATGTATGTATGTATGTATGCATGCATGTATTATAACTGTAGGTGGACAATGAGTCCATCCCACAATTGACCAGGAAGAAAGTAAAAGGCTGAATTTCCTTTGGGAAATTGGAATGTTCTTTTAATGACCTTAAGTTTCCACCTGAAAGAAAGATCCATTTTTAAAATATTGATTTTCTTCTAATCATGTTATATGGACTACAAGAAGAATTTAAATCGATAATGATTCAAAGATAATGTAGGTGTGAAGGTTAGGTGTGAGCATTACATTGCAGACAAGGAATTACACAGGCAGAGTGGACAGGATGTCATCAGAGAAATACATGAGCATAAAAGGAGATGAACTGAAACATAGCAGGAGCCTTGAAAACTCCTAACAAACTTGGCCCAAACTATCTTTTAATGCATTATTCTCTTTCATTCTGTGATCCAGTACAATCTTTTCTCTTTTCCTCACACAGAAAATTTCCCCTACCATATCTATACCTTTACATTGGCTACTCCCTATGCCTAGGGATACTATTTTCCCCCTCACCTTCTCCTCATACCCTTTCTCTCTTCAAGATGCAGATCAGTATCACCCTCCTACACAGAATCTTTCCTCACTCCCCATCCCCCAACTGCTTATTTTACACTCCCATATTACTTTGAATCTAAATGGTTTGTATTTATGTTTCTTCTCTTCATAGTTCTTCTGCATATATATATATCATATGTATATATATACATGCACACATATATAAGATATATATATATGTATATGCAGAAGAACTATGAAGAGAAGAAATATAAATAAATACAAACCACTTAAGTCTATAAATATTCCTCATAAATGGAATTGGCTTGACTCTTAGTATTTATTCCTAGCAAAATTCCTGGCTTGTAGGAGTGCTTTAATAAATGGATATTGGTTGCTCAATGGTATGAGAGCTCTAATTGTGGCTTTACAATAGCAAGAGAATGAGAAAGGCCCCCAGCACACTGTGCCATTCCTCTGGTGAATTTCTGATAGTATATGAACAGGTGTCGAATTGTCTTGGTAGGATTGTGATCTGCATCTTTGGAAGGGATGCTCACACTGAATACTGAGAGTGAAAGACACTGTAAATCAAGAATATGATTTTCCAAAGTAACCCTAATGATGCAGATGCACAAGTTTTCTTGCAAAAAAAAGAAATAATTTGTTTGACCTTGGGCAAGTCACTTAACCCCAATTACCCTGGCCTCACCCCGCCAAAAAGAAAAATAAATTAAAATAAAAAGTGATTTCTCTGGTACAATTGAGTTTTGCCATTATGCCAGATAGTCTTAAATCTGAGAGGGAGGAGGTGAGAGAGAGGGAGAGGGAAAGAAAGAAGGAGAGGAAGAGAAAGAGAGTGAAAGGGAGAGGGAGAGAAAGAAAGAGTCATCCTTCTCCTTCCACTAGAGAGGAGAGAGAAAAAAAAGTGCTGCACCTTAGATTGCCATAACTAGTCTGCCCACTGGAACTGATGGTGCCAAAAAAAAAGAGGAAGAACAAAAATCTTGTGTTCATCATTATATTTTGCCCTATTCTTCCAGTCCCAATCACATTAGTGTTAATCACCTTTCAATAACCTAAACTGATTTCTATGGCCTCTTCCTCAGTACCACCTGAAGGTTAGTGACAAAACTTTGATTTATGATTTCCAAGCTCTATTCTAGCCCAAACCTGAGGATAAGTAGGGATGACTTAGCCTTTTGTGAGTTAGCTCAGCTTTCAATGCAAGAGAGCTAACCATGTAATGACAGAAAGCAGATTACATTGCTGTCTTCCTTTCCAAGACATATGTTGTTCATTCATTTCAGTCATGTATGACTCTTTGTGACTCCATTGGACTGGTTACACATTATTATTTCACTTTTGCCATTGCAAGGAGTTGGAAAGTAAGGGAGTCTTTTTAAGCACTTACAATACAGTTAAAATAACTAAATAGACAGGCTTCTAAAAGTTTAGGAGGAGGAAGCATCTACCTGAATGCAAGCTTCTCCAGGTCCTAGACATCCCGATTGCCACTTGATCTATGATCCAATGACACTAGGCTTATTGTTGATCAGACAAGATATTCTATCTCCTAACTCTGCATTTTCACTGGATGGTCCCCATGCCTAGAATATTTTCCTTCTTTTTCCTTTTACTTTTCTTTTTTTTTTTTTTTTAAGCATTTGGGGTTACGTAATTTGCTCAAGGTCACACGGCCAGTTATTTCTGAGTGTGGTGCTAAGTATCTGAGCCCAGATTTGATCCCAGGTCATCCCAACTCTGAGGCCAGTGATCTTACTCACTGTGCCACCTGACCACCTCTAAGCAATTGGGGTTAAGTAACTTGCTCAAGGTTACACGGCCAGGTGTTTCTGGGTGGGTGCTAAGTGTCTGAGCCCAGATTTGATCCCAGGTCATCCCAACTCTGGGGCCAGTGCTCTTACTCACTGTACCTGGCCGCCCCTTCACTTTACTTTTCTAGCTTCCTTCAAAACTCAGCTGAAATTCTACCCTCTATAAAAACCCTCCTTAAAAATAGTGCCTTTCTTCTAAGATTACTTCCTATTTATGCTGCATATATCTTCTTTTTACAAAACTTCACAGGTTGTCTCCTTAATTAGAAAGTGTACCCTTTAGCACTGGGATTACTTGCCTTTTATTTGCATCACCAGGGCTTAATACAAAGTAGGCACAATAAATGTTGACTAAAAAATTAATGGAGATAATAGGAATATAAGTAGATGGGAGCAAGAAAGCAAAGTTCAATGGGGGAGGGAAAAGCTTTGAAACAATGGAAGAGGATTCTAGAGACAAATTATATAAATTCTATTTTGACAATTACCTGTGGATCACATGACTGATGCAGCCAGCAGGCAACATTCAGCTTTTGGTGAGGAAATAAATTACAGAAAGTCAGGTCAATTTTTTTGCTTATCTGATGAGACCCTAACTTCCAGTGGGCTATTGTTACAGGGACCTAGGACAAGCCTTCTTGTGATGGACATAGAGGGGAAAGGGAAATCCATCCACTGATTCCAATTGCTATTAGTCTGATTTTCCTCACATATCATTAATTTCTGTTTTTTGAGGTAATTATCAGTAAAGGTAAATTTACAATTGTAAATATAAATACAAACACATAAAATGTAAATAAAAAACAGAACTATAGACCAAGAATAGACTTTCTGAGATAGCTACAGAAATCGACACTGCTTATGGCTAATGCAAGGTATGACACACAAGGTCATTATAAAAAAGAGTTGGCTTTATCAGCAGCAGGTCACTAGATCAGCCTGGAAGGCAGGGTAGGATAAAGAATGGTGGACAAAAAGATAGGGAAAAAATAATTTAGTGACATCCAAAAATTAAAATGTGAAGAGAGACTACCTCTTTCCTTCTCCAGGTAATCCCTAACGTTTAGTTTAAGGTCAAGTTTCTCAGAGGAGTTGGAACCTGGTTTCTTTTTTTAAATTACTTTTTCCATTAGTAAGCATTTATATTTTGACATTTTTTCAAAAGGACCCAAAGTCTATCATTTGGGAAAGGTATCCATCTTCCCTAAGGAAAAGAACAGAGACAAAGTGTAATGTGTAAAGGGAAGGGAGCAAATGATTACAGTGAATGCTAGAGGTCACAAAAAACTATTTATCCTATCCCCCCTTCTTCAAGGAAGTAGAGATTTATTGTTCTTTTTCTTTCACATTTCAGAATAGTTAAACATAGAAAATAATATGATGCTAATTTTTATTTGTTTGTAAATGTACTATTATAACACCCGGTTCTTATAAATTATTTTTAAATCCATAATATTTCCTTGTAATATTAAATAGACTAAGTGGAGAAAACACAATTTGAATTTCAACTAAGCTGAAACTTGTCTTGAAAAACTGACTGAAGAATATTCTAGCAGGAAGCTATGACTTGAGGGTGAGGCTTGCTCATATCACATTAACAGATGCAATCCTGTTAGATGGGGAAACTTTATGTTTATGTCTTGAATGTTTGTTTTCTGTATCTTTGATTCTAAATTCCTTAATGATTAGTTTGAATAGTTTGACAAAAAAGTGGACCCAGAAAGATATCTAGGTTCTTTCATATAAGAAACTGTAGCAGAGAGATAAACAGCAAAATTGTAAAAAAGAGTAAGAGATGAATTGTCTAATACAAAGACACTTAAGAAAAATAACCAAGATAACATGGTGCAAATGTCTATAATGATATTTGCAATATTTATATTTTTTATAATTTATATTTCATATATTAAAACATATAAATAAGCAAGCATTTAAAAAGTGTCTACTATGTTCTAATCACTATGTGTACTAGGGATAAAAATACAATAAATGAAACAATGCCTACTCACAATAAGATAACCTTTATATCTCTATCAATTAAAAAAAATAAAATGGTTCCCCATGTTGAATTATTATTTCCATTAGAAAGGATATGGGTGATACTTCCTTGCATAATAGGTTCAACAATATTGGTTTAATTGAGAAGGGAACTCAAACAATTGTTTCAGCTACAAAATTCTCCCTACCCATTACCTACTCCTCCCCCAAGAAAATTAATTATCTGAACTTGTGAACAGTCTAAAAAAATTATATGATCTTTATATTATTTTTAAAATTTAAATTCCATGGAAACCTGCATTTTCAAGGGGAATTTTCCATTTATTTCTTGTTGGCTAACACTTCTCTTTGGATGATAAACAAGGAAGCATTAGGAAATATGATTGCATAAAGAATAGGTGGATGAAATTGCTAAGTTAAGCACAAATGAACAATGGCAAAATAGAGATTTTCAGCCTAATGGTTTCTTTTTGTTAATTTACAAAGTTAATAGCCTAGTCTTTTAATATTTTATTTTTCACCAATTTCATGTTAAAACAATTTTTTAAGTTTTTTTTTTTGAGTTACAAATTCTATCCCTATCCCTCCTTTCTGCCTTCTCCTTCCCTTCCCTGAGCCTAATTATTTTCCCACCATTTAAAGACATAACTGCGGACATTTGCAGAGTTTGAAGGATAGTATTTTAAATCTTCTTTAAATAACACTGAGTATAGATAGTTCTCTGCAAGTAATTTTGTCACTTATATAAGGGAGTTCAACGTGATTAATGCCTTTAATAATATTGGGAAAATTAGCAAGCCAATTAAATCACACCATTTTGTCTCCTATGCATTATTTACAAAATAATGTTGAAGAATGCTAGAATTTAAATTCAGCTCTCTGTTGTCCACAAACTTTGTTAGACATCATGACACCTTTATTTTATGGTTGATTGCCTGTTCATATTGAGAAGAAAAAAATAAAATAAATTTCAAGAAATCTTATTTATGAGTCAAATTTCTTTTTATAACAACAAATCAGGAAAACATTAAGAGGCCAACATACAAATTTCTGATCATGAATAACAGCCAAATTCCAAAATTAGTAATCATTTTTAATGAGGACATTAAAGCTCAAACAGCAAACAGAAGGTAAAACTGATATACATTAATATTAATCACATATATACAACATCAGAGCTCCCATGGCAACCCTTGAAGATATTTTTTGTTCTAAGTTTAAGGAGCTCCTGGGAAGGGTCTCTACTTTCCTGCTTGCTTAGTCATTGTAATGAAGTTGGATTTAAGATAGTTTTTCAAGGACATCAAGTTAGATGGTCAAGCAAAAGAACTATTCATAGTGAAGGTCAAATTTCCAAGCTACTGATAGGAAAACATACCAGTAAATAAACACAGCATGAGCAGCTAGCTGGTGCAATCAATAAAGTGATGAACCTGGAGTCAGGAAGATCTAAGTTCTGCTCTGACCTCAGACACTTAGTAACTATGTGACTCTGGGCAAGTCACTTAACCCTGTTTGGCTCAGTTCCCTCGTCTGTAAAATGAACTGGAGAAGGAAATGGCAAATCACCATTTGCCAAGAAAACCTCACCTGGGGTCACAAAGAGTAGGAAATTACTGAAAAAATGACTAAACAACAAATACACATAGCAATCAGGAAATGAGGTTCATGACAGAGTTGAGCAG
>NW_027187345.1:4440118-4453627 GCF_028583685.1 Petaurus breviceps papuanus
AATGTGTATTCTTGGGATCCTCAAGGTTTTTTAGAGTGTTTTTTTTTAATATTGGCAAAGTTTCTTCTGGGAAAAAAAAACATCCTTTTATTTATTGAACATTAATCAACTATGTGCCATTACTGAATGTAATGCATCATGCTACGTTCAGTATGGCATTTGTATGACATAGATCTGGCACTTTAGGAATCTGAAATCTAGGAAGGAACTAAGACCTTCAAATGAATAAAAACATAATTATAACACACTACAGGATATTAAGAGTGCCATCAAATGGTATGTGCAAAATAGTAAGAATGTTCAGTAAAGAAAGTTATTGCTTCGAAAGTAGACCAAAGAAGACTTCATAGAAGAAAAATAATTTAAGCAATATCTGAAAGGATTAGTAGGATTAATACAAGAGACAACTAGGTGCAGAAAAACTCATCTTTCTGATTTCAAATGTAGCCTCCCACACTTAATAGCTGTATGTTCCTGGGCAAGTCACTTAACCCTGTTTTCTTCAGTTTCCTCATCTATAAAATGAGCTATAAAATGTAGCTACCCCTATAGTATCTCTGCCAAGAAAACCCCAAATGGGATCACAAAGTGTTGGGCAAGACAGAAAAGAAATGAACAACACCAACAGGTTACAAGTTACAAGGTCAAGTTATGTCAAGTGATATTATCAAATGTCATTATCCAATGACATTATCAAAGGTAGAAAGTTGGAAAAGAACAAGCTCATAGTATTGACAGTAGTATTAACAGGTCTATAGTAGATGTTTTTAAACTAGATTGGTGAATTCTTTAAAAAATATTTTGATTACAATTGTTCTTGTTGAGTATTTTCAATTATGTCTTACTCATCATGAGCCAATTTGGGGTTTTCTTGGAAAAGATAGCGGACAGATTTGCCATTTCTTTCTCCAGCTTATCTTATAGATGAGGAAACTGAGGCAAACAGGGTTAAATGACTGCCCATTCTAGTAGTGTCTGAACTAGTAATATTTGAGGCTGGATTTGAACTCATGAATATGAGGCTTACTGATTCCAAGCCCAGCACCCTATCTACTACACAATTTAGCTACCCTTGACAATAGTATTTCAATATAACATATTTTCTTTTCATATATGTGTGTGTGTGTGCATGTGTATACATATCTATAGATATAGATATAGAAACATATGATTTTGAGTGGCTAGAAACATCATTCAGAGAGCTTCCACAGACTTACCAAAAGGATCGATGACATAGAAAAAAGCTTTAACCCTCAAAGCTGAAAGATATCTTAAAGTTCATTTAGTCAATCCCCCTCACTTTACAAGTGAAGAAACTGAATCTGTCTTGGGGTGGCTAGGTGGCACAATGAATAGAGCACAGGCTATGGAGCCAGGAGGACCTGAGTTCAAATGTGGCCTCAGACACTTAACACTTACTAGACGTGTGACCTTGGACAAATCACTTAACCTCAATTGTCTTGCCTTCCCCCACTCCAAAAATTTTAAAAAGGGGGAAAAAAGCAACTTAGTCTTTCTATCCTTCGAGAATGTTTGATTTGTTTTCCATAAAGTTCTGGTGGATAATAAATGCTCCATATCATGAGAGAAGAAAGAGGGTCATTGGGAGCCCTAATTACCAAACTTCCAACCAGTCATGTTCTCTGTGTCTCAGTTTTGCAACCAGTCATATTGCCCACAATCCCATTGTTATCTATCCTCTTTTGTTCTTTGTTTTGTGCTCCCCAAAACATATAAAAGGGGAACTATCCATAATCTCAGGGTCTTTGGCATAAATAGAAGCAAGCCACTGACATTTATTGACAGGTAGTATGCCCCTAATGACAAATGCTATCTTCCTCACAGAATTGCTTCAGTTCACCTTTTTGCTAAATTTCAAACACAACACCACTAACATTAGAACAAAGGAATATTTTTCTAATTTTCTAAATGGTAGTCATGCATGCATTACTAAAAATTGATGATGAATTATGTGCAGTGAGAGAAGATATAGATTTGACTATGAAAATCATGGGTATATTTTATAATAAAATATGAAGGCCATTAAATACATAAAGCATTGATATTTCTCAATGCTTCTATTTTGTTGTTGTTATCTGAACCCATAAACCTATTCTGAAAGAATTGTACAACACTTAGGGAAAATTAGTACAGGCATAAAATGGTATATTCCACTACTTGTGAAGTATTTATTCTCTGCTAAATTAAGCATGCATAAAAACTAGTTTTAAATAGTGAATATAAATGAATAATTAATGGTATGCAATGACATTTATTCTCTAAATATTGAAAACCTCTCCACCTATTGGCCTTTTGATAAATGTTGCCCTTGATCTTTTATTAAAGCTGCTTCTAGAACCACTGTAATGTTAAGCAATGGTAGGAAAATTAAATCACACTTAGATTTTTCATATAGATGAAAAGTAAGAGAAAGCCAGTTTTCCATTCAAAGAAAACACAAATAACAGTTTTCAATTAATAACTCTCTTTTAAAATTCTAGAAAATTTTAAAGGAGCTTTACTTTCTTAGGATTCCCACATGTCACTTGAACTAAAAAGTATGCCAACAGAAATTTTATCAAGGTATGAATTTCGAGTCAGTCAGTTGGTCAATTTATAAATACTTTTGAATGTTTATAGCCAATCACTTCATGGAAAGTTGGTTTTTATGATCTATTTTTTCCTTTTACTTAGAGTTAGGGAAAGCACCTTGGATGCCAATTGAATTCTTCTAAGAAGCAGAAGTTCATGAAGTAATGATTACATATTACCAAACTTCCCATTATTTTTACTTTAACAAACATTTATTCACTGTTGTTGAGAATCAAATCTAGAACAGACTTCTTTTTCTGGTTACTCTGTCTTTTCAAGTAATTACTACTTCATTACCTTAATTTTTCATCAACATTAAGAAAGCAGATTTGAAACCAAGGAGTCAAAATTAAAACTGGACTTCTCCAGGGAAGAATCATCTCTAGAAAGTCTCAGAATAGTGTCTTCAAGTTGAGAGAATTGTGAAAATGTGATGGCAGGTGAAAAGTCACATAAAATGGACAGAAACATATTCAGGGAAAAAAAGATCACAAAAACCCACTTTCCATGAAGTGATAGGCTACAAACATAATAAACATGGCAGAAGTTTCATGGGGCACTCTTTTCATACAGAAAGGTATTTTCATGGTTGTAATTCACATATTAAGATGATTGACTTGGAGCCTTACCAAAGAAGAAAGAAATTATTTTCTAATTGTAATGGATTTCAGGAATCCAGTTATAATTCCAACTCTCCTAAAATTGTATAATATAAGGTAGAGTCAAGATGTCAAAGTGAGAGAAAGCATTCCACCCCCACCCCCACCACCACCAAAACCCATTTCCTCCATGACAATATAGAAACTACACTGAACTGAATTCTTATTTGGAAAGACAAGAAAAAAAAAGTTGCAGTGAGTCATTTTGATAGCCTTGTGAAATTTAGGAAAATAGAGAGGTCTATGGTCAAAGGCTAGCTACGAGTGGAGTATGGCAGTGGTGATAGGTACAATAACAACAGGAAGCATATGGTCCAGACATTACAAAGGGATAGAAAGGGCAGAAAGATAATCCAGCAAATCACTTCATAACATGGAAATAAAAAGTAGACAAATTGAATAAATTAAGTTGTATCCAAGAAGTTGTTCTCTCCGTTTCCTCTCTTGCTCCCTCTGTTAGAATAGGTGCAAGGATTGCTTTGCATCCAGCACCTGAAGATATAAAAGCTATACGAAGATATCTTCTATGAAAATGATTTGTAATATGTAGACTTAATACCTGTGAGATCTCTTATGATGTAAAATGCCCATCTTTTGGGCTGTGGATTTTGTGGTGTATTTTTTTTTCTGTTCTTGTTTTGTTTCATTTCTTTTCTCTGAATAAACCTAATTTTTAAAGTTCAAAAAAAAATTATTCCAGGAGACCAGTGAACTAACACTGAGAGTAGGAATGGGTGCCATCTAACAGCGATGTTGTCTTTTACCCAGTTCTGGGTTGCCATTCAAAGGCAAAGAAAACTCATCCCAGAGAAGCAGGACCCTTGCTTTATATGGAGCAAGGAAAAAGTTCTGGAACTTTTCTTATGTGACTCTGAACATAAAAGCAGAGTGGTGACTCAATTCTAACACAACATATAAGCCTGCAGTGGAATAACTAGGGAAGGAGCCCAAGACTAAAGGGGAAAGGGCAGTTCAAAATTGAAAACTGAATAGTTGTCCATTTGTTGAGAAATGGATAAATTATGGTATATGAATACAATGGAATGCTGTTGTGCTCTAAGAAGTGAAAGAGGGGATAGTTTCAGAAAAACCTAAGAAGACATATGAAAAGATACAAAGTGAAATGAGAAGAACCAGAGAATAAGTTACATAGTAACAAAAATATTTTAAAGAATTGCAAGACTTAGTAACTCTCCTCAACATAATCACCCACCAAAATTCCAAAGAATTCATGATGAAACAAACTCTTCACCTCCAGCTAGAAAATTTATGGACTCAGAGTGCAGATTAAAATATTTTTTTTCTTTTTCTTTTTTTGATCTTTTGGAACATGGCTAATGTGGAAATTTGTTTTTCATGACTATGCATATTTGTAATGGGCATTATTTTTCTTGTCTTTTCAATGAGTGAGGAAGTTGTGAGAGAGGATGAGAAATTAAAACTGAAAATAAAATAAATTTTAATTAAAATATGCAGAATATGTTACAAAGGGAAAGTTCATAATTTAATAAATGTGACCTTTTGCCTGGCTTATATTTCATGCAGTATCAAAGAATTTATGCTAAATGAAAATGATGAGAATGTAATTAATATTTGAAGGCTAAGAGTAAAGGAAGAGGGTTTGTTCTGCATCAAAAAATCTATACCAAAGAGAAATCTTTATCTTTATTTATCTATTTATCTTTATCTGATAAATATAATAATGACTGTGAGAAGATCTACAATCAGAAATACCTTATTCTGCATTGGCTTCTCATATTGAAGAGTAACCTTCTAAACTTAATATAGTAAGGACTTTAACCTGAACACAAAGCATACACCCCTTCAGAGAAGTCACACTGAAGAGAATTTGATTAAGTATTCCTTCAGAATTTGAAGCTTACTCATCATCAGAAAATTCATGGAGAAGAAAATGTTATCCTACATCAAGCGTTTTTATACAGGAACATAAACTTAGGGAGGGAAATAAAGACATGCAGAAAGGTATGCCTGAGCAAAGTTTTTACCACAGAATTTAACACAATTCATACTGGGGGGGGGGTGGAAATATGAATATGATGACTGTTGGAAGGATTTTTGCTAGAACACAGAACTTAACACTAGAGAAGTCACATTGGAGAGAAACTAAATGAAAGGGATGGTTAAGGGAAAAAATTCTTTAAGAGAAATTCCTTAACTCTATATTCATCCATAATTGAGAGACATAACAATACAGGAAACACTTCAGACAGAGCAAATGACTTGCTGAAATTAAGACAAATCAAACCAGAAAGACGTCTTCTGAAATAAAAATATTATGAATACAATGAATAAAGATGACAAATCATGCAAATGGCAAATTCTGGAAGGGTTATGGCTGAGGCACACTCAGATGTTTCTACCTTTTCTCAGTCAAATTCCTTGAAATATCTGCCTATTCTTGATGTTTCTACTTTTACTACTGTAACTCAATCTGTAAACCTTTGTAACCTGACTTCTAGCCTTAACATTCAACTAACTTGTTCTTTCCAAAGGTACTAATTATTTCTTAATTGACAAATCTGAAGATCTCACTTCAGTCCTATTCCTGCTTAACCCATAAGTGTTATAATTAACACTGTTTAGCACCATCTCCTCCTAGATATTTTCTTTTCTGTGTTTCTGACACTATCCTCCTCTTCTACTTCTTCTTCCACCTGTCTGACTATTCTTTCTCAGTCTCTTTTGACCCCTACTTGTGGATTATTAAATCCAGCCAATTATTAAATTTTCAGTGTAAACATTTTTTACCTAGGAAATCAGTAAACTCTATAAATCAGGGTTTGACTTACTGTTTCATTGTGTCTTGCATCCTTTCTTTCCTCCCTAGAGAGGCAGTTGTTAAACATTTATCAGCACATTCCTATTCCAGCATACTCAACTTTGTCTCTAACTTCATTAGTTCCTATGAGTTAAATTCCTATTTCTTTTGAGAAAAATTTCAGTCCTATATTACCTACCAATTGCTTAGCCAACATTTCAACCTGGAGACATTGAAACCCAATACATCTAAAACAAAATTCACTTTCTTTCCCCTAAATCATCCCCATTCCCAGATTTAATTATTTTAATAGAACATACCATCCTCCTTCCAGTCTCCTTGGTTTAGAAACTTTGATATTATCCACAGTTCCTTAATTTCCCTCACCTCATGTATCCAATCACAATCCACATATTATTGTTTCTAATTCCACAATTTACCTTTTATGTTATTTTTATTTTCTTTTTGTCTTTTAAATAGTATTTTTTCTAATTGTATGAAACAATTTTTAACATTCATTTTTCATACAAAATTTTGAGTTCCAAATTCCCTCTCTCCCTTCCTAAGATGGTATACAATTTTTATCTCAATTTTCCACTCACATATCTACCAACTTAGTTCAGATCCTCATCAATTCTCCATAGACATTAATTAAAAAATTTTTTTTAAGCTCAGAATTCTATCTGCCCTTCTCCTACCCTTGGAGGTAGGGCTGCACTGTGACAGTGTTAAAGGTATCTCCAGGAAGAACCAGGATGGTGGAAACAGTGTACCCAGTACTCAAGGAATGAGGAAAATTCCATTGCTGCTCTTTCCTCAGCTTCCCAAATTACAGTTTCCCAAATAACTTCCCCAAATCACAACCATTATCACATAACCAATGGTTTCATTACTAAAACCTTCCCAGAAACTTGAATTTTTCTTCAACCACAAAGAAGTCAGGCATTAGCTAGAAATAAACTTAAATTTAACATGAAACTAGGTAGAACAGTGGGTAGAGACTGAGGCCTGGAGTCAGGAAGACCTAAGTTCAAGTCTACTTCTAATACTCCTTAGCTGTGTGACCCTGTTGCTTAACCTCCATTTATCTCAGTATTCTCATCTGTAAAGCTACCTTCCTGGGTTCTGGTAAAGACCAAATGAGATAATAATTGTGAAGTGCTTGTCATACTACTTAGCACATAAGTGCTATATAAATATTGATTATTATTTTTATTAATTTTATTTCTTCAGAGGGATCAACATCTGCCTAAATTTTAAGAATTTTCCTTACTGGGGGATCAAAATGATTGTGACAGAACTTAAAATTTCTAATCTAAAATAAACTTTCTAAGTATTCAGAGGAAGGCAAATTTGGATCTCAAGGGCTATTATATTGCCCATAGGATTAAAAGAAACTGATTATTTTACAAGGATGGTACATATAAAATAAAAGCCTTAGACTAGATGGCCTAGTCTTCAAAGGCACCTTCAAGCTTTAATTCCTTTATTAGGTTTTCTTAAAGTAAGGGATAGTCAAATAAAAATGATTCATAGGGATTTTAGACACTGGATCCACTCCCTCATTTTATAAATAAGTTAATAGAGGCCCAGAGAGGTTAAAGTATTGTCCAGGGGCATACTGAGAGTATCTGATGTAGGATTGGAATGCATTTCTTCTCGAATACAAATCTGGCACTCTTATTTACTATGCCATGCTTACTCATGTGAGTTTCTGTATAATTTGCCATCTGGATTAAAAGCAAAACAGAATAAGATGAAAACATTCACTCTCTATGGAGATATTTCTAGTAAAGGAGCTCAGTACAGTGAAAACACTGGAGTAAGAAGTCAGAATACACATAGTGTATCCTGTCACATAGTAATTCTCTGTATCATTAGGCAAGTCATTTCTCTCTGCACCTCACTTTCCTCATCTGTAAAATTTGGGAAATGGATTAGATGGTACCTGTTTCCTTCATGCTCTAACATTAAATAATTTATTAATAGCAATACTTTTTTAAACCATTGTATTTGGAAGCTCACTATTTGTCCTTAGGAAAAAAAAAATATGAGAAACAGCACAGCTTTATTTTTCTAATGCCAACCATGCATGGTTACAATGATTTCTCTCTGTCATAGTTCTTTTTCACACATTCTATGGCAATATAGATTGGAACATATTCATTAGATAATTAATTTTATAAGAAAATAAGGATTTGATTATTTGTGTTCTCTAATTTACAACCTATACTGAAGATAGCAAGCAACCCAGAGGAAAGAAAAGATACTCTCAATAAATGTTATGGGAGAAATATTTCTTCTCTGAGTTTATGTGGTAGGTATTTGTTGACAAAAATGTACAATATAGAAATGAGAGAGGTAAAAATGTAAATTTTATTATTATTCCCAAGCACAGGTTCAGGCCTCAGAGAAAATCTGAACCCTCAATAGGATTCTCATAAACCTTCTCACAGGCAAAACTATGTCAGAGTGATAGAGAAATCACTCTTTTACATATTGCAATTTGGTACATTCCTTTTAGGCCATAAAATTAAGGACATATTTGTAACGTCATTTTACAATATAATAAAAACTTGAACAAAGTTAAATAGTCATAATCTCATAATCCCCTTAGGAAACAAACTTCATCAAACAAACTCTATAGGTAATCTAAATCAGGTTACAGATTAAACCACATTCAGAGGGTTCACAGATAAGCAGACTGAGAGAGAAGATTTACATGTCACAAAAGTCAGAGGCAGTTGAGAGTCTTCCTCTGACTTCTTACCAAAGCCCTATTTAATGTTTTAAATAACATTTCACATCATATGGGGCAGGTTTTAATCAACTTACCCATATCTCAATTAGGAGAAAAGGCCCTGACTTTCTCTCAACATTATGATTTCAGATTTTGATCAAGTGAATTTAATATTAACAGAAAATAAACTTTTACCTAACCAAAGGTTGCAGAAGGAGTAACTCTAAACCTTGAGCAATAATAGAATGAAACCAGAAATTATCCTAGAGAGTCTGAATGCCGAATGAAGTGAACTACTTGCTCTCTCTCTTTCTTGTGTGTTTTGTTTGATTTTTCCCTTCTTTCTCATTGTTCATGTCATTGGTTGTAACCCTTCTTTATAACTTGACTAATGTTTTAATGTGCAGGTATTTGTAGAACCTAAATTTGATTGCATGCCATCATGGGGAGGAGGGGGGAGGAGAGGAAAGGGGAGAAAATTTTGAACTTGAGAGATTGTGGAGCTGAATATTGTAAAGTAAGAGTAAATAAATATTTTTTAATTTAAAAATTAAAAAAAAAGAAATCAAAATTTCCCATTACGAGACCAAAAGAAAGGTTATTAATAACTACCATAAGTATGCAAACAAACAGGCAAGATGTTTCCATTAGAATTCCAGCAAAAATAAAATAACAGGTAAAAAGAGTAGATTTCACCTTAGAATTTGTTTTTTCTTTGGGATAGGCAATCAAGGAAGTGAAGTATTCAACTTGAATAAAGAAACATACCTCCCTAAAACTACATTCAATACTTGGCTATATATTTCTGAGCCAAGTTATAGTTCTGAAATAACCCCCAAATGGCATACTTGAGTTGTTTTTGTATACTTGTTGATTCTTTTTAAAAATTCTGAATGTACAGTCCTCAGCAGATCATAAATGGAGAGCTTTTTTTTTAATCTTAAAGACTCAGAAAGTTGTCTTTGTCTCTATCTTTTCAACTGTGATGGCTAAATAAACTACAAACCTAAGACTGATACTACATTTTTTAAACTTTAAAGAAAAGAAGCATGACCTCAATAATGTATCCCCAGGGAAAAAATGCTCTTTCAAAATGTATTTATTAAGTATCACCATTTTCACAGGAAAATAGGGTAAAATGTTTTTTTTTTCATGAAAATAATATTGAATTAGAGTTTTAGAAAAAAAGACTTGCAATAAGGATAGAAGTGAGAATTTAAAAAAAAATAGATAACAGAAATCACTGATTACATATTAGGATTCAGAGTTAATACATAAATTTAATTTCCTAAGCTCTACATCTTCCTTTGTATCCCACTGGGTAATCAGACAGTATAAAGTAAATTTGGAGGTTTACCTAATGCAGTGTCCTTGCTACATCCCTAGCCATAGCCAGATAATTAACTGCTAGATTTAATGCCCCATGGTGCAGGATTGCTGTGGGAGATGAGCTTTTGCTACTGAACACAGCTAGAAGCTTTCATTAAGCAGGATTCATAATATTAATGCCCTTGTTGCAGATGGCATGAAAGCAATATACTATGTTCAATATGTCTTTCAAGCTAAGACATGTTGCCTGAAATTAGTTTAAAGTCATTGCTGAAGTTATGAAATCCAAATATTAAGGAAAAATGTGTATAAAGTTGAGATTAGGTACTTACCTTAAAGTTTCCTTTGGAGTTTAAACTATTTAAGCCCTTAATTTTTTTTAAAATAACTTAATACACAATTAAACACTCCCTAAAAGGTACATGGATATGTATAACCACAGTCAGTCAATAAACATTTATTAATTACCTATGATATGAGACATTGTGTTAAGCAAACACATAGGCTCATACATACATCCGTACAAAGGCAGCCCAAACAAAGCCAAAGAAACAACCAAAACTCCTAGAGAAAACAAAACATTTAAGCCTGTTATTCAAATATTATGACCCAACTAAGCAGTCAATAAAAATTTTTTATTCTCCCAAGGAGAAAAGACAATACTGAGACAAATTAGGAAGAGGATATTATTGGCATATAATTCAAGTGTTCAGAGAATATGCTATGATTATTTTATATTACCATGTAATACTTTATATAAAGCAATGCTTACCCTCAGTGATGGGTCAAATATCTCCCACTCTATGCTTTCCCACCATTTGTTTAGATGAGAATTTTCTTTTCATAACTGGCCTCCTCTGGAGACATTCCTAGGAAAGAAAACAGGGGTCAAATGTTATTGATGTTTTATTCACTTTCTTCACATAATTCTATATTGCTTTCTGGAATTGTTAAACAGAGCTCCATCAATTGTTACAGAGCTCCATCAATAATAAATCAATGTGCCCATTTTTCCAAAAGGTCTTCATCCTTTACCCATCCTTTGTCATCTTTGCAAATTTGCTAGGTATTCATTGTTCTTATTTGCATTTCTCTTGTTATTAATTATTTGGAGCCTTCTTTCAAATAGTTCTTAATAGTTTGCAATTCTTTCTTCAAGAAATGTTTGTTTATATCCTTTGGCCACATAACCATGAACTGAGATATGACTTTTGATATTATGCATTTTGATTAGTTTAAGCTATTAAAAGTTAAAACTATTCTAATATTTTTGGAATACTCTTTATGTGTTGGATTTCCAACATTTCTCAGTGATATTGGATATAAAGACTATTTTTTCCCTAGTCAACTGCTTTTGAACAATGCTGTAGATGAGATTTTTGTTCAGAATTAAGTTGGATTGGAGTTCTGAGGTTCCTTCCAGTTGAAAATTCTGTGATTCTAGGACTTCACTTAGTATTGGTAAATACATGGTGTTCCTGTTATTTTGTCCCCAAACTAAACTTGTTGAGGAGTCCAATTTGATAAAATTCAACTTCCTTGAGACATTTTTTTTAAGAAAGCTTACTTTAAACAGAAATCCTAGAGGCTAGGATCATTGCTTTTTCACAGAATGTAGAGTAGGAATTTGTGTAAGGAAGCTAAGTGATTCAGTGGATAGAATGCTAGACCTTGAGTCAGGAAGACCTAAGTTCAAATCCAGCCTCAAACACTTATTAACAGTGTGACACTGAGCAGGTCAATTAAATTCTGTCTTCCTCAATTTCTGAACCTCAAAATGGAGATTGATAACATCACCTACCTCCCAGGGTTGCTGTGAGGATCAAATGAGATAATATGTATAAAGCACAGAGGATAAAGCCTGACACATAACAGATGTTTTATGAATGCTTTTAAAAATTGCTTTTCTTCCAAAGTGTCATTGTCCATGTGTAGTTTTGAACTTTCTTGTGACGTATGTAACAATGCAAAATAAATACTTAGGTGGAGGATGAGAAGGAAGGGGAAGAAGGCATAGTCTTCATTTAAAAAATAGCACACAGCAAACTCAGAATCAGAAAGTTCACTGGACACATTAGAGACAACTCTTTAAGACTATATATTTTAGAGCAGGTGCTGATACACATTAGTAGATGGAATTTCCACACTTGAAATTCCTTATACTAAAGAAATCGTGGTCCAGGTAAAAGTAAATACACAACCCTCAGTTGATATTTAGTACATTTTGAATAAATGTGCCTTTATAACAAATGCCCTTGGAGCCATACTCACTATTTATTTCCACACTATTGTGATGCACAATAGATGACTACTTCCATTAAATACTCCTAATCCTCTGTTTTTACTCTTATAGAATATTTTTTAATGTTCTTTGCTTCTTTTTTTCTCTAGACCTGCTAGGTAACAAAAACCTTCTAATCTCACTCAGGTCTATCTAGCAGGAGCAGTTGCATTGTGTCCGCCTCATAAGAAGAAAAGGAGCTCTCAACTTCTCTGGAACTTAGAAGGAATTCATTCAGCTTTGTTTTCATGAAATAAAATTGGAGGGGCAGAGTCAATATCAAACTGAGTAGAAACACAACCTCCAAGCAGCCCATGTTCCCCAATCAATGTAAAAAGGGGACTCTGAACAAACTTTGGAGGTGCAGAACCCACAAAATGACACAGAGAAACTAACCTCCCACTGAGGACAGCCCAGTAGTCCAGCAGGAATCAGCTAGCTCAGTGCTCTGGGAGCCCAGCCAAGGCCCGCCTGAGCCAGAGGTTTTGGCCCCAGGGCAGGTCTGACAAGTTGCCAGCTGGAGGGACTCCAGATCAGCAGCAGCTGTGGCCATTTCCAGAATTATCAACACATAGATGCTAAGGAGAGGTCAGTGCAGTTTGGACTTTGGGACTGTGATAGTAATGGAACATAATCTCAATCTAAATGGCCATGGATCCTGGAACAAAATCTTCAATCTCAATCTAAATGGCCATGGATCCTGGAACAAACAGAGGCACTATGCTTTGTACATCCTGCCGACTACACCATAATGTAATGTAATGCCAAGGAAAGGCAACTTCCCAAGGTTCAAAATACCAGCATAGGTGCTCTCCATTTTATTCAGTGACAAACCAAGAACAGAGAAGGTCAAAACATGCCATCATTCAAAATACAGCATTTACTAAGTGTGATTAAATAATCTCCAAGTACTACCCCACCCCAAGACCTTCCAATCATTCAATCAATTACAAAGTCCCTGTTCTAAATACTACTCCACCCCTAGGCTGTACCTTCATTTAGTCCACCACAAAGCCCCTCTTCTCAAATGGAGATTAGTTTCCAAACATAAGTAAAATACCTTCATTTGTTCAATCACAGAGCACAAAAAGGTCAAAAGTTCCCCACCCCTGGATCACAATTGAATCTA
>NW_027187345.1:4458627-4510043 GCF_028583685.1 Petaurus breviceps papuanus
ATCAATAAGTCCATCCCACAGGTGGGATTAACAAGCTCTGGGTTTTAACACAATCAATTTGAAAACCAAGCCAATACAGGGGAATCTTTATGTTCCATTACTATCACAGGGACCCAGTAAGTGGGAGTACGTGGCTTTTGCTCCCAGGGTGAGAAGCCACTGAGACACCTGGCACAGCTAGCCAGTGCCAAGTGGCAGCTTCAGCTCCTGGCCTGCAGATTGTAGGGGGACAAAGCAAACAATATGAGGGGTAATAGCTCTGGAATTAACCTGCTTGGATCTGGAATGTGGTCTAGGGTGGAGGTCCTGGGGTGCATGACCAGCTTGCCCCAGCTTCTGGAGGCCTCAGAGAGGGCACCCATTTAATACCTCTGGCAGCTGAGAAAACCCCAGTGTTTGGGACAAAAGCTCCCCTATTTGGTAGCAGAGTCCTACTGTGGCAAAAAGCCCAGGGGTCAAGTGACTTAGGGGCGATATGACTAGGCAAAGGAAAAAAAGCACACAGAAGATTCCAACATTTTGGAATAACTCCTATTTTGGGGACAAAAAGGAGCAAAGCATGGAACAGGAGGAAGACAGTGAAGTCAGAAGTCCTGCAGTAAAAGCTTAAAAGGAAAATACAAGCTGGTTACAGGCCATAGAGGACCTTGGGAAGCAGAAAAGAGAAGTGGAGGAAAAATTGGGAAAAGAAATGAGAACCATGTGAAAATTATGAAATGAGAGTCAACAAACTGAATGAGGAAAATAACACCTTAAAAAATAGACTTAGCTCAAATGGCAAAGGAGACGCAAAAAGGCAATGAGGAGAAGAATGCCTTAAAAAGCCAAATTTGCCAGATGGAAAAAGAATCTCATAACTCACTGAGGAGAATCATTGCTTCAGAATTAGATTGGAGCAAATGGAAGCTAATGACTTTATGAGAAATCAAGATGCTGTGAAACATCCAAACAAATGAAAGAATAGAAGAAAATGTGAAATATCTCATGGGAAAAAACACTGACCTGGAAAATAGATCCAGGAGAGATAATTTAAAAATTTTGGACTCCCTGAAAGCCATGTTCAAAGTAATGGTGTAGAACCAGAGGGCAAAATAGAGGTTGAAAGAATCCACTGATAACCTCCTGAAAAAGATACCCCCCAAAAAACCTCCTAGGAATATTATAGCCAGATTCTGGAATTCCCAGATTAAGAAGAGAATATTAAAAGCAGCCAGGAAGAAACAATTTGAATATTGTGGAAACACAATCAGGATAACCCAGGATCTAGCAGCTTCTATACTGAGGGATCGAAGGGCTTGGAATATGATATTCTGGAGGGCAAAGGAGCTGGGATTAAAACCAAGAATCACCTACCCAGCAAAACTGAGTATCATGTTTCAGGGGTAAATATGGTATTTCAGTGGAATAGAGGACTTTCAAGCATTCTTGATGAAAATGCCAGAGTTGAATAGAAAATTTGACATTCAGATACAAGAAGCAATAGAAGCATGAGAAGGTAAACAGGGAAAAGAAATCATAAGGAACTTATCAAAGATGAACTATTAATATTCCTATATGTAAAAACAATATTGTAACTGATGAAACTTTTCTCAGTATGAAAATAGTTGAAGGGAATAGAAATATATATATATATATATATATATATACATATATATATATGTGTGTGTGTATACATATATATATATATACATATATATGTCTATATATGAGGGTATATGGGCATATGAATACATATGTGAATGTGTGTATATATGTTTATAGGTATACATAGATAGAGGGAACAGGACTAATATAACAGGAAGGGATGATACATAAAAGGTGAAATTAAGAGGTGAGAGAGGAATATAATGAGAAGAGATGGGGAGAGACAGAATGGGGTAAACTATCTTATATAGAAGGTAGGCAAGGGAAAATGGTTACAATGGAGGGGAAGAATAGGAAGGCAAAAGGGAAGGCTCAAACCCTATTCCCATTGAATTTGGCTTGGGGAGGGAATAAAATACATACTAAATAGGGTATCTCACCCTACAGAAAAGTAGGGGGAAAGGGATGAAAGGGGGGATGATGGACGGGAGGGCAGGCTGGGGGGGGGAGGGAAGTTGTAAACACCCATTTTTGAAAAGGGACAGGATCAAATTAGAGAATAGAACAAAAGTGGGAGGTGGGATACCAGGGAGGGAAATATAGTCAGTCTTTTACAATATATCTGCTATGTTATTGTTTCGTGTTAGCCACACATTTACAACCTATACTGAACTGCTTATCTTTCCACTAAGGGTGGGTGACAAGGGAGGAAGGGAATGAATCTGGAATTCAAAGTTTTAAAAACAAATGTTTCAATATCTATACTATTATCAATACTATTTTACATGTAATTGGGAAATAAGATATACAGGTACTGGGGCATAGAGTTCCACCCTGCCCTACTGGAAAAGTGGAAAGGGCTATGACAGAAAATATGGGAGAGAGCAGATTGAAGGAGGGTATATCCTATGGGACTGATATTTTGGGGCAGTGGGTAGGGGAAAAACAGGGAGAAAATTTGTAACTCAAAATCTGGTGGAAATGAATGATGTAAATCAGAAAAAATAAAAAAAACTATAAAAAAAACATCAAAACAAAAAAAGAAATAAAACCAAAATATGGTGCCCTGCTGCTAGTCTTCTGCTATGTCCTCTAAACTACATTAACAACAGTAAGTCACAAGGGTCTCATCTTGGTTTCTCCTCAATAAAAAAGCAGCATTTTAAAGTAAAAGATTTTAAAATGGTCATTTGCCATTTGGAATTTTTTAAAATTGATTTTGGAGTTTCATTGGTGTGGACTAAGAAATTTCTTTGGCAACTCTTCTGCAACTTAGAAGCCTTAGAGACTTGCCTAGGGAAATTTAAAGTTTATTTGACTTACTCAGCACAACATAGCCATAGCATATCAAAGACCAAAATTCAGATAGGTCTTTATCATGCTGAGGCCAGTTTTCTGTCCACTATACCATATTGCATCTTAGCCATAAAGAAGATGACACATAGAGGTCATTCTTACTTATTACAGTCTCCCTCTAAGATGTTACTAATATAAATCAATTAATCAATTCATTAATAAGCTTTTTTTAAATGCCTGCTATGCACCAGGCACTATGCTAAGAGCTGGAAATACAAGGAAAAGTCCTTGAGGAGCTCATAATCTAATGGGAGAGACAACATGAAATATACAGGTACAAATAAGCTATGTTCAGGACAAATGAGAAACAATCAACAGACACCAGAACTCAGAGGGATTGGGAAAGGCTTCCTCTAGAAGGCAGAATTTTAGCTGGCACTTGAAGGAAGCCAAGGAAATTAATAAGGGAAGGTGAGGAGAAAGAGCATTCTAGGCATGGGGGACAGCCAGTAAAAATGTCAAGAGTTGGGAAATGGAGCATCTTGTCTAAGGAATAGCAAAGAAGCCATTGTCACTGGGTCATAGAGTATCTGGGAACCTCAAAAACAATGAATGTGGTACAGTGGAAGGAGGCTGACAAAACAGACCTGGATTTCATGCAGCAGCTGGCCAGATGGCATTTTGGAAAGAAATGGTTGTAGTCTCCTTCCTTCCCTCCTCTAATTGTTCTTTCCAAATTAATGAGCCTAATTTTGTTTTGTTTTAAAATTTTGTTTGTTTGTTTTTTGATCTGAAGTTGTCTTTTCCACATACACCTCATCCCCATTTTTAGGGATAGAGTGCCAGGCCTGGAGTCAGGAAAACTCATCTTCCTGAGTTCAAATATGACCTCATATACTTACAAGCTGTGTGATTCTGGACAAGTCACCTAACCCTGTTTGCCTCAGTTTCCCCATCTGCAAAATGAGCTGGAGAAGGAAATGGGAAACTATTGGAAATTATTCAAGTATCTTTGCCAGTAAAAGCCTATACAAATTCACAAAGCCTTGAGTAAGATCACAAAGATAGTACTGAACAATATTATCAATAGTATCACTAGTATAGTTTGGAACTCAAGTCTATTGACTGAAAATACAGGATACCTGCCACTGTATCATAATGCTTTTCACTCTGCTAGAAGATGTTGTTCTCTACCTCCATAGCTTTCTTCAATAACCCCATTGCTTTATTTAATACAAAGTCTTTCTGATACAGGTACGTTTCACTACAAAGAAGAAATTTCCCAAAATGCTCTTTTCATCATATGACTTCCCTGTTCTAAACTGTTTAATGGTTTCCCGTTCATTTTGTGTGTGGAGCAGAATATAGGTAAAAAGAAAGACAGTCGCTGCCTTCAAGGAGCTTATGTTCTAAAAGGGGAAGATTTACCTCATAAGTGAGGGTAGGGGTACCAATGTGGGGACAAATTGGAAAAGTTAACAAGGAAGTCATAGAAAAGTTTGAAGCAAGCATGGCTGATATGAATTATTGCACAAATGGTGGTTCCAGGAGACTCCCCAATTGGAAGAGAAGACCACAGAGGGGGACAAAACAAACCAAATCATCATTTCCCAGTTGTCTCTAGGATAAACATACAGTAACTTTAGCCTAGCGTTTCAGGTGCTCCACAAAATAGCTTCTACCTACCAGTCTTATTTCAAAATGATGCCCTTCATATGTTTTCCCATTCCACTCAAACTGAATTGCCAACTGTTTTCTACACATGGTATTTCATATCCCAGTTCTATATGTTTGCACGGCTGGTGCCTAATATCTAAAATATACTTCATCTTCACCCCTACCTTTCAAAACTACTAGTCTGCTTCAAAGTACATTTCATGTTTTTTCTTTTCCTACATATGGTCTTTCCTGATCCTCTCTCTCTCTCTCTCTCTCTCTCTCTCTCTCTCTCTCTCTCTCTCCATCCCTCGCTCTCTCTCCTTCCCTCCCTCTCTCTCCTTCCCTCCCTCTGTATTCAAGTACCTACTCCCTCTAATAAAGTATAAACTCCTCCTTAAGGGCTGTTATGTTTATGTTTTTCCTTTGTGTACCTCCTGCCAGCCCAGGTCCTTGTTTGTTGAACTGTATTAAAGCAGTATGAATTAAATGAGCTGCCCGTGCTCACAAAGCTAGTAAATGTTGGCACCTAGAATACATTGAATCACTGTCATAGACTCAAGTTACAGCAAAATTAGTGCCAGACATAATATTAAAATGCTGGTTGTCTTTGTTTTTCTTATAGTTCACTGTCCCTTCTACTTTTCCTCAGTGGTATGAAATAAGGTTGAAAAGAAAGGTAGAAATAAAACTTTTGAGGGTCTTTAGTGCCAGAAAGAGTAATTCACAATTTATCTGAATGATATCTAGGATAATATGAAGGTTGTTATTGTTTTTAAACAGGGGAGTGGCACAGTTAGCTTTAGAAAATTATTTTGGCACCTATATGGAGAATAAATTCAAAAAGGGAGATAATTGAAGAAGGTAAACCAATTAAGAGGCCATTACAGTAATCCAAGTAAAATGCGATGAACCCATAAACTAGGTTGATGAAAGCTAGAGGGGGTAGAAGAGTTCATATAGAAAAAAATGTGTAGGAACAAACTACAAGACTCTGCAATTGATTAGCTATAGAGAGGAAAGGGTGAAAGCTGATTTGTGAATTTAGATGACTGAGAACATAGTAGTACCTTCAGCAAAAAAAGAAAAGTTTGGAGTAAGAGTGACTGTGAGAGGAAAGATAGTGACTTCTATTTTGAATATTTTGAGATAGAGATGCTAATGTGATATCCCAGTGATAATGTCCAGCCAACAGATGTCAATAAAGACCTATAATTTATGAGACATAAAGGTTTGATTTATAGATTTAGAAGCAAAGATATTTGAAAGAGAGGGAATTCATTAGAGGACTGAGAGAATGCAGAGAGAGAAGGAAAGAGATCCAAGACAGATCATAGAGTGAGACTCACTCTAAAGGGGACCAGAGATGAATGATAGGCCAACTCAGTAGCATTCAGACCAGGAGAAGAATAAGGAGAAAACAGATTCATTGAAGCTAAGGAAAAGTGTCCAGGAGGAGGAGTCAAGTGTCCAAAAATTCAAAGAGATTAAGTAGGAAGAGGACTAAGAAAGCCCATGAAGACTCTACAATTAAGAAAAAACTAGTGTGCTTAGAAAGAACGTGGAATAGTCAATGCAGAAGTCATATTTCAGTTGAGAAGTGACTGAAGAGTAGGGAAGGGCAGATATGAGTAAAGATGAATCTTTAGAGTAGTTTGGTTATGGAAAGGAAGAAGGATATGAGATGAGAACTTAAGTATCCAGCATAAGCAAGAAAAGGAATCTGAGCCTGTTTACAACCTGCAAGGTGGGGCAGCTAGGTGGCACAGTGAGTAGAGAACCCGCCCTGGAATCAGGAGGACCTGAGTTCAAATCCGGCCTGAGACACTTAACACAAAAACTAGCGTGTGACCTTGGGCAAGTCACTTAACCCCAAGTGCCCTCCAAAAAGAAAAAAAACCTGTACCACATGCTGCAAGGAAAGAACAAGTAGCTACAGAGAGATTAATGATGGAGAGAGAGAGGCAATCATGAGAGAAAGGGGCAAATTCCCCCAGTACAGTGTTTAGTATGCTAGGAGTGCTCAATTTGGGATGATAAAGTTGAGGTTAAAAATTCAGTTTATTCAAATGTGAAATTCAAAACCATTTCAACCAAGATTGGAGGCCAAACATCGTGGAATGAAAGGCAGTTTTGTTGGTACATAATTTAATAGAGATGGGAATGTCAAAAGTCAGGATGAAGAAATTTTCCAAAAGGAACTTTGGCCTCAAATTTAAACACAAGTCCTGTTTGCTTGGCAAGAGTTTAACCACCCATTCCTTGCTAACTATAGCTCCAGCATTCATTAGTGCACGATTTCCCTTTAAAAGTGGCATATGATCGATCAACAGGCCAGTTTCAGGAAGATAATGACTAGATAAATGGTTCCTAGACTGGTCTTGAATACTACCAAAATAATCACCATGAACTCTCTTCATTTTCTTAAATATCAACTCAATTCCTGAGGAATTCTCAGTCTACCTGTAGCTAAGCCTGGTATACAACCTCTAGTTCCTGACTATGACCACAATATTCCTTTCAACATACACAATGTATCAGAATTATTATCACACCTGAATATTCTTTCTCAACCAGTTAGCTAACATTTTTTATGATTCCTCTATCAGTTCCTGGGTCCTAGTCATCACGAAATTCTTGCCCAAGATCTTAATATATGGACGTACAGTAGACACTTATCTTACTCAGTTTTCTGGGATTAAATTTGATAGGTTTACTATGACCTTTAAATTACTTTAGATAAAGAATACTCCTTGGAAATGTACCCTTGATCTTCCCATTAGAGGGCAGCCTAATATATTATATATTGGTGTTATAGGTATTACAAACAGTAACAATTTCCTATTTTGTGATCAGCTAAACCACAGTAATGTGCTTCACAGCTAGCAGCCTGGATTTTGATGCTAGTGCTGTCACTTAATTAGTTGTAGCACAAATCATTTAAGTATTATGCTTAGTTTTTTCTCAGTTTCTTCACCTACAAAATAAGAAGGCAAAGATTGAGAGGTTGAACAGTATCATCTTGAAGGTCACCTACAGGTCTAAAATTTATTATTGATATCCCTCCAAGGCACTTAGCATCTATTAAAAAAATCTAGTAGGTATTTAAAGTCATTGGTTTCCAAATCATTAGGTTATAATTGTCTCTGTATCATCTTTTTCCTCATTTACTGGAGGTGCAAGAGAATGAGTGATGAATATCAAATTTGGAGATCTGTGGTCCACTCCAGACTGGCCCACTAAATAGGCTGCCACGGGCTCTATGGCTTTACCTTGATCAATTCACTCAATCTCTTTCAGCCCCCTGGGAATTAGATAATCCTTAAATTCCCTTCTTGGCTCAAATTCTCTGATTTCAGTTCATTCTTGTTGGTCAAACAAGGTTAACATATAAATCCAGAACACACACAAAAGAGAATGGTTTTTGTTGTTGTTTTGTGTTTTTAGAACCCTTTGTACAAGGATAATAAGGGTCTGCTGACCAAGAATGTAACAAATTCTTTTTATATATCAAAGTTCTTAGCTCCTAAAAAGCAAAAGTTGACCAAGTTATGTGATATATGGCTAATATAGAATTATATTCTGAATTCCTGATGATTTTTTAGTGTTTTTTTTTTTCACCCAATAGCAACCAACTTTGGTTTTTTCAGGTAGACGAATGAATCACATTGTTAACAGCTTCTCCCGCTGAGTATCATTAGCATCTATCTTTGTCTTTCATATAGCAGTACTCTAAAAGCTAAGTGGCTTTTAGTGGGTTGAATTTCATTACTTTGAGTGTAGACAGTGCACTTTGTGTTAAATTGGACATACAAATGCATTTTTTCTGCCCCTTCCTTCCCCTTTTACAATATGGACAATTAAAATTTTTTTGATCTTTATTTGTTTGTTTTCTTTTAGTTTACAAGATTCAGTTCTACAAATCCTTGAGTTTCAAATTTTCTCCCCTTCTCTCCCCCTCTCCCGCATAGTGACATACAATCAAGTACAGGATCTGCATATACTTTCATAATAGACATTAGTCAAGTTATAAAGAAGGATTGTATCAGATGGAATGAACAATAGGAAAGAGGAAACAAAACCAAACAAGAAAAAGAAAGAGAGCAGGTAGTTTGCTTCAATCTGCATTCAAACTCTGTTCTTTCTAGTTGTTTCTCTGAATATAGACATCTCTCTCCATCATGAGTCTTTTGGAGTTGTCTTATAACCCTGTATTGCTGAGAAGAGTTCAGACTATCAAAGTTGGTCATCACACATACACTGTGTCTGTAACTGTGCACAAATTTCTCCTGGTTCTGCTCTTCTCACTCAGTATCAGTTGGTATAAGCCTCTCCAGGTAAATATGAAGTCCATCTGCTCCTCGCTTCTTATAGCACAATAGTATTCCATTACATTCATATACCACCACTTGTTTAGCCATTCCCCAATTGATGAGCATTCCCTTAATTTCCAATTCTTTGCCACGACAGAAAGAGCTGCTATAAATACTTTTGTACATATGGGTCAATATGGACATTTTAAAAAACTCAATTCAAATGCAATACTATGTGTTTAACACTGTGTTTAAGCATAAGTGACTGCTTGTGGGTAGGTCCATTCCAAAAGAGGAGAAATGTATCTGGGTGAAATGGCTAGGACTCTAGAATTTCTATTCACTTGAAATCTATGTCAGTAGGTGAGTCCCATTACCCACATGTACATTCCTTTGTCAAATGTTTTAATTTTCTTCTGCATAGATTTTACACTTAAAACTTTAAATAAATATGTATGCATTAAAAAAAAACCTGTATAATTTTGGGCACATTCCTTCCCTTTTCTGATCCTCTATTTTCTCATCCATCAAATGATGGTGACTGTTTCTTCCAGCTTAAAAAGTCTCTGATAGTATTTAACATGTTCTACCACAGCACTAGAACTAAGCATTAACACTCATCCAATAGCATATATTTACTACTGATCTTATAACTCTAAGATAAGTCCATCATCATCACCAGTATCTCTACAACTAATTAATCATGTCTAAATTGCTGTTAATATGCAATAACATATTAATTAAAATTCATAAGTAGCATAGAATTAGGCATGTTGAAATGCTGATGAGTTACAGAAAGAATGTGGGAAGCATATGGAGGGAAGTAGAGAAAATGAATAATAAAATCATAAGAACTTAGAGCTGAAAGGAGTCTCTGTCTAATCTGTAGGATAAAATATGACCTCTCCAAGCTAATGTAGCTGCAACCACACTGGCGTACCCAGGATGGCTGCTAGCACAGGTTCTTAGATCTGCTTTACTAGGAAAGAGAGCTATTTAAGGGGTCAACAATCCTTTTAAAATCACATTCACCAGTTCAGGGGAAAAGTCAGCACCCTGAACTTCAGAGAGAATACAAGCAGAGAAATAAAGATCAAAGGACAGGGCTCTGACTTCCTAAATCAAAGCAATATTGCTAGACCATTTACATACATCCTGAATGGAGAGAGCCTTTACATCTGAGCAGTCACAGAGCTCTGAACATATGGCCACTCAGAATCTCAACCAGGGAATCACAAGAACCTCCTCAGAAGCAAGCTCCCAAAGCAAAATACCAACTCAGAGTATATGTACACTTCTGAGAACCAGAAGGCACTACAACCCCCTTGACTCGGCGCCTAATTAGAAGTTAGCAAAAGGTGTGAAAGCCTTCCTATAAGCCAGCCTCCCCTAAGCAAGCTTCTCTTAATGGGCTCCACTTCTGTTAATGGGTGGGGAAGATCTCATATTCCATTAAAATTACAGATTGGTATTTACAGCTGCCTATTGCCTCCCTTTAATAACATTGTTATTTCACATCACTCTTCTTCACTCAGTGTTTCAGACAACCAAAATCCTCTATCTCTGCACCTTTACAAAGACTGCCCTTTAGTCTTGGAATGCCCCCATTTATGACTGCTCATATTCTTGGATTCCTTCAAGGTTCAACTCAAATGCAACCACTTACAGAAACCCTCTTCTGATTCCACTAGTTTTTTGTGCTAGCATTTATGGCTCTCTCTTTTCTCAAATCATCTTGCATTTGCTTATCTTTTTAACTTCTGTATCCTCCGTTCTTAACCTAGGCTACTGAAACAACTCTGTGTACCTATAAGGGCTATGTGAATAGATTTAAGGGAGCCTCAAAATATACATATATATATATATATATATATGTATGTATATCTTGATTTTCACTAAGCATTAGCTAAAACTTAGTACCTCTTCCAATTGTTTAAAAACATAATCAAAGAATGGGTCTATAGCTCATATGTACAAAAAATATAGCACTTTTTATAGTGGTACAGATTTGTAAACTGAGAGGATGTCCATCAATTGGGGAATGGTTGGACAAGTTGTAATATATGATTGTGATGGAATATTATTATAATATAAGAAATGATAAAGAGTATAGTTTCATAAAAACTAGGAAGACTTGTATGAGTTAATGAAAAGCAAAGCAAGTAGAATCAAGAGAACATTGTACACAGGAGCAACAATATGCTAATGATAATCAACTGTGAAAGATTTAACTACTCCAATCAATAGTGATCCACAAAGATTCCAAAGCCTCCTGATGAAAAATGCTATACATGCCCAGATAGAGAAAATTATGAACTCTGAATGCAGATTAAAGCATATACTTTTTACTTTTTTTCTTCCCCACAACGTGGCTAATGTGGAAATATACATGACTTCATATATCTAATGATTATTATATTTCTTGCCTTTTCAATGGGTGGGGGAAGGAAAAAAGAAAAGAATTGGGAACTAAAATCACTTTTAATTTAATTTCATTTTTAAAAGAAAAATAACTTCATAGGCTTCACCAGAACAAAGGGGTCTGTGACACAAAAAAAAATTGTTAAACACCCCCTATCTAGAAGAACACAAGAAACCATTTAAAATTTTTTCTTTGTTTCTCCAGTATTAAGCACTGAAAATACTTTACACAGTCAATACTTCAGAAATGGTAAATACATTTATCAGATGTGAAAATAAAAAAAACAGTGAAGAACAGAAGACATTGACCAGCAAAAGTAAAATACTACTTGAGTATATTACAGGGGAGAAATAAGGTACCTGGTTACTAAAAGACATAAGAGCAAAAGAAGCAATAAAGTAGAGGGGGTTGGAGAATAAACCCATGTAAGAGACTGAAGATACTTAGAAAAGATAAGTCCATCTAAAATAATCTAAATTATCTCCAAAATAACAGCTATTAAGATCAACTGAAAATCAATCAGTGTAGTGATTACTAAATAGTTATTTCACTAATGAGGTTAAGGCTATAAGAACATCTTTTTATGGGATGTGGAATTAAATGAAAAAATAAAGAAAAAAAGGTAGGTGAAAAATGAAAAGATGGAAGAAAGACTTAAAGCATTTAGGTAAGATTTTAAACAGAACTAGTGGTTTATTGACTGCCAGGCTTGAAACAAAAAGCTTAGAAGTAGCCTCTGCCTGCCACTGGGGTCCCCCTCTCAGTTTGAATGGCTTCTCCCAGAACCCATTACCCACAAAAGGAGGGCAACCAGGCCAACATTTCCCACCAGAGACTTCTGTGTCATGCTCCCTTCTGCATAACTTCTACCCCCACAGTCTTTCCAGTTACCTTTTATGTGCTGTTGTTGTTCTTCTTCCTAATTAGAATAGAAGCTTCTTGAGGGTCTCTCTGTTTGCCTGTATTTGTTTTCAGAGTTTAACAACACTGCATGGAACATAGCAAGTGCTTAATAAATGCTTATCAAATGCCTAACTAGAAAAAAATTTTCAAAGTATGCCACACATATTGTCTCATTTGATTTTCATAACTATTCTGAGAAAGATAAAGCCAGTATTATTATTATCATTTTGCAGAACAGGAAAAAAAAGACACAAAATGGTTGTGATTTGACAAGACTTCATGGTAAATGTTAGCATCAGGATATGAGCTAGTCTTCTGATTTCCACTCCACAGCTGCCTCAAATCAGAATAATCACTTGAACCATACATCATTCTACTGAAAATGTTTTTTTTTTCCCCCGAGGGGGGGTGGGGGTCGTCAGGGTTGTCCAGCCAAGATAGTGGAGTAGAAGGAGGAAAACTCCCTGCACTCACCCCATAACTACCTCAAATACCTATAAAAATGACTATAAACAAACTTTAGGGTGACAGAACCCACAACGTGACAGAGAGAAACAAACATCCCAATGCAAGGCAAGCCAGCAGGAACGGTTCATTGCAGCACACTGGGAGCCTAGACCAGACCTACCTGAGCCGGAGGTTTTAGCCTTAAGGTTGCCCAGACCAGTCTCAGCTAGAAGGGCTTCAGAAGAGTAGATCACCAGCAGCTGTGGCAGTTTCCAAAATTATCAACCCATAAATGCCAAAGACAAAGTGAGAGGTCAGTGGACTTTGGGGAAAGGGCGTCCAGGAGTGTGGTGCAGCCTCTGCTCCCTGGAGGGAAAAATGGCTGAGGCATGGTGGCCACCACAGTATGGCTACTTCAGATCTCCTGGTCTGCAAAATATAGGCAGACCAAGCCATTATTCTGAGGGGTAATCACTCTTGCTTTAACCTGCTTGGATCTGGATCCCTGTCTAGGGTTGAGGTCCTGGGGTATGTGACCAGGGTGTCTGAGCATGTGGAGGCTTCAGAGAGGGCAACCAATTAATAGCTCTGGCAGCTGAGAAAATGCCAGCAATTTGGGACAAAGCTCTCCTCTCTGGAAGCAGAGTTCTACTGGGGCAAAAAGTTCAAAAGTCAGATAATTGAGTGGCAACATGAGCAAGCAAAGCAAGCACATCAATCTGACTTTGGATTCCTTTTTTGGGGACAAAAAGTATCAAAGCATGGAACAAGAGGAAGAAAACAAAGTCAGAACTCCTGAACCAAAAGCTTCCAAGAAAAATGTGAATTGATTACAGGCCATGGAAGAGCTTAAGAAGGATTTTGAAAACCAAATAAGAGGAGTGTAGGAAAAATTGGGAAGAGAAATGAGAAAGATTCAAGAAAATCATGAAAAGAGAGTCAACAACCTGACTGAGGAAAATAACATCTTAAAATTAGACTAACTCGGGGTGGCTAGGTGGCACAGTGAATAGAATAGAGCACAGGCCCTGGAGTCAGGAGAACCTAAGTTCAAATCTGGCCTCAGACACAACACAAAAACTAGCCATGTGACCTTAGGCAAGTCACTTAATCCCAACTTCTCTCCAAAAAGCAAAAAAAAAAAAATAGACTAACTCAAATGGCAAAAGAAGCTCAAAAAGCCAACGAGAAGAAGAATGCCTTAAAAATCCAGATTTGCCAGATGGAAAAAGAATCTCAAAAGCTCACTGAAGAGAATCATTCCTTCAGAATTAGATAGGAGCAAATGGAAGCTAGTGCCTATGAGAAATCAAGATGCTATTAAACAGATCCAAAAACAAATGAAAAAATAGAAGGGAATGTGAAATATCTCATTAGAAAAACCATTGACCTGGAAAATAGATCTCAGAGAGAATTTAAAAATTATTGGACTATCTGAAAGCCATGATCAAAAAAAGGACCTAGAAATCATCTTTCAAGAAATTCTCAAGGAAATTGCCTTGAAGTTTTAGGACCAGAAGTCAAAATACAGGTTGAAAGAATCCACAAATCACCTCTTGAAAAAGATTCCAAAAACAATACTCCTAGGAATATTATAGCCGGCTTCTGGAGTTTCCAGATCAAGGAGAAAATATTACCAGCAGCTAGGAAGAAACAATATGAATACTATGGAAACACAATCAGGATAACACAGGAACTGGAAGCTTCTACACTCGGGGATCGAAGGGCTTGGAATATGATATTCTGGAGGTCAAAGGAGCTGGGATTAAAACCAAGAATCACCTACCCAGCAAAACTTGAGTATCATGTTTCAGGGAAAAATATGGTAATTCAATGTAACAGAGTACTTTCAAGCATTCTTGATGAAAATGCCATAGTTGAATAGAAAATTTGACATTCACATACAAGTAGCAAGGGAAGCATGAGAAGGTAAACAGGGAAAACAAATCATAAGGAACTAATCAAAGTTAAACTATTTACATTCCTATATGGAAAGATTATATTTGTAACTTATGAAACTTTTCTCAGTATGAAAATAGTTGAAGGGATTATATATATATATATATATGTCTGTATAGGAGGGTATATGGGTGTATGAAAAAATATGTGAGTGTTTGTATATATGTGTACAGGTATACATAGAGAGAGGGCACAGGACCAATTGAATAGGAAGGGATGATATTTAAAAGGTGAAATTGAGAGGTGAGAGAGGAATATAATGAGAGGAGATGTGGAGAGACAGAATGGGGCAAATTATCTCATATAGAAGACGTAAGGGAAAACTGTTAAAATGGAGGGGAAGAACGGGAAGGCAAAAGGGTATGAGTCAACCTTACTCTCATTGCATTTGGCTTAGGGAGGGAATAATATACATACTAAATAGGTTGTTCACCCTACAGGAGAGTAGTGGGGTAAGGGGATGAGATGGGGGATGATGGAGGGGAAGGCAGGTTGGGGGGAGGGACGTTAGAAGCACACACTTTTGAAAAGGGACAGGGTCAAGTTAGAGAATAGACCAAGTGGGGGCAGAACAGGATGGAGGGAAATATAGTCAGTCTTTCACAGTATATGCACTAGGGAAATGTTTTTGCATAGCTACATGTATACAATGTACATTGAATTGCCTATCTTCCCAGTAAGGGTGGGTGATGAGGGAGGAAGGGAAAGAATCTGGAAAATGTTTTTTTCCAAAGGCATTCACTGCCAGCTCAAGTGGCTTTTTTCCCAGTCTTAATCTTTGCTCTCACTGCAGCATGACATTGTTGATTTTCTTTTCCTCTTGGATATTCTCTCTTCTGTCTCTCTGTCTCTGTCCCTCTGTCTCTGTCTGTCTCTCTGTCTCTGTCTCTCTGTCTCTGTCTCTCTCTCTGTCTCTCTCTCTCTCTGTCTCTGTCTCTCTCTGTCTCTGTCTCTGTCTCTTTCCCTCCCTCCCTCCCTCTCTATCTCTCTCTCTCAACATATTACTCTCTCCTGGTTCTTCTCAATCTCTCAGACTGTTATTTCTCAGCTTCCCTTGTTGGATTTTCACCCACATCCTTCATACCAACTTTGGTTTCCCCCCAAGACTGCACTAGGCCTATTCTCTTTCCCCTCTATACTATGTCTCTTAGTCATCTCATAGCTCCTCTGGGTTTAATTATCATCTTAATCCAGATCATCACCTGATATCTAGTCCTAGCCCTTCCCTTTAGTTACAATCCTGCATCACCATCAGCTTTGGGGGCATCTTGAAGTAGATGTTGCATAGACCACTGAATCTCAATATTCCAAAACTGATCTCATTAGCTTCCCTTTACCCCCAAACTATCCCCACTTCTAAACTCTCCTTTGACTGTTAAGGGCACTCCCATCTTTGCTGTCCTTCAGGCTCCTAAATTTAGTGTCAGCCTTGTGTCCTAAGTTAACATTTACCCATTTCTACCTGAACAGCATTCTCTGTGTGTGTCTTCTCTCTATTCCCACAGGCACCACCCTAGTTAAGGCCCTCACCACCTCTTATCGGAACTATTTCTTTAGCCTTCAAGTTGGTTTCTCTATCCCAAGAGTCCTTTAACTTCAATCCATCCTTCACTTAGCTGCCAAAGTGGATGTTTTTTAATTGTAATTTAACTCTTTCCATGTTTCTCAGTAAATCTCCTGATTTCTTATTATGTCCAGGATGAAATTAAAAGTTTCCACTTTGCTTCGAAAGCTCTTCCTAACCGTCCAACCTTTATAGTTTTCTTATATTTTACTCCCCTCCACTCACTCACTCTACAATCCACTACCTGGCCCATTAGTTGGCCTCCACATATGATGCTCTGTCCCTTGTTGCCTTTACACTAGCTCTCCATCCCCCTTGCATGGAATTCTCTCCATTGTCACCTGGTTCTCTTAAATTCCTGGCCTCCTTTAAGACTCAGTTCAAATCCCACCTTCTACAGGAGGCCTTTCCTAATGCCTCCAGTTCTTTTATTCTAATTTATATCAAGTATGCACTCAATTATGAACATGTTATACCCCTACTAGAATGTAATATCAGAGAGCATGTTTTCCCTTTCTTCACAGCCATCCCTGAAAAAGCCCAGGTCCCTAGTATCTAGTAAAGTTCCTAGTACCTACTACATGCTTATATTGCTGACTTACTGACTGACATAAAATGATAGTAGGGAGCAACTATGCTTGACAGAGCATGAGGTTAGCCCTATAAAACTTTAGAAGATGCAATGTGTAGAGAAAGTAAGACCATCACTTAAGATGAAGTTCCTTGAACACACTGAATGAGTGTCAAGTTTGGAAGTAGGGTTAGCAACTTAAAAGATAAGGTTAAAATACAAAAAGCATCTTTTAATCCATTTTAAAAATGTTTAGGGGCAAACTATCAGTTCTATAAAAGAGAAATGTTAGGATAGTTTATTTAGAAATTTGATTTCACCATCATAGGATTCATGGGAACAAGAGATATATGGGATATTCAAGGATGTGAGGGCTCTTGCTATGCCCTTTTCAGGGCTGCTGATCCTTAACACAATGCCAGTCCTGGAGTCAGGAGGATTTGAGTTGAAATCCAATCTTAAACTCTTACTAGTTGTATCACCCTGGGCAAGTCACTGTTTGCCTCAGTTTCCTCATCTATAAAATGATTTGGGGAAAAAATGGCAAACCATTCCAATATCTTTGCCAAGAAAATCCCAGATGGGGGGACAGAGAATCAGACGTGACTAAAACAACCCTTGAACAACAAGCATTCAGCTTTGATGTCCACCTGGCACTGAACTCCCACGTATGGCTCCAGGAAGGCATAACACACACACACACACACACACACACACACACACACACACACATACACACACCATACCTCAGTGAACCATCTGAGCAGACAGCCTAAACCAGGTTGAGGATAATGGATGGGCCTCAATCCTGTTGGTAAATTGGAGGGGGGTGTCTGCCCCAAATGTGTGAAGACAGAACCCTGCAGAATATGTGAATGAAAACAATTTGTTCCAGTGACCATGAAGGCAGCTGAAACAGGTGCTGTGAAGCCCATAGAGCTTGGTCAGACATTGAAGATGCCAAGTTCATCCACTGCACCCCAGACCTTGCTAGTAATCCTGACTTTTGTCTTGCCACTGCTCTTTTATGCAATTTTGTGCAACTCTACCTAAATCTAATTAACGCAGTAGTCAAGACCTCATCCCATGATGTAATTTGTCCTCTTTGAAAATGGAAGGACAAACAACAATAACAGTTGCAAGGAAATTTAGAGAACATCTAAGTCTTGGACTTCTTAATTTAGGGCCTGGGAACCTATTTTTAAAAATATATTTATAACTGTATTTCCAATATAATTGGTTTGCTTTTTAATCTTATGGATTTTATTTAATTCACTTAAAAACATTATTCAAAAAACAGTTCCATAATGCTTCACCAGACTGCCACTGGTATCAGCAACACAAAAATGTTTATCTAACCTAGCCCAACCCATTCATTTTACTAATGAAGATACTAAGGCCCAAAGAAGTTAAGTGACTTGTGTAAGGTCACACACATAGTAAATTCCAGAGTAGGGATTTGAACTAATTTTCCTAAACTCCAAATCTCTTGTTCTGTACATTTCACCTTATAATTTTAAATTCCTTAGGATCAATTAATGAAAGCATAACAAAGACTCCTTAGACAATGAAATGCTTATAAATTCAGTCTAGAATCATTTTGTGGATACTTATCCACCTTACTTTCATATTAAAACCTTAAATAAAAGACCAAAAAAAATAGGAGAAAAAATGCTCACATTTGAGTGCTTCATTTTTAACTTAAACACTTGAGCTACTTTTTAGATGAATATTTAAATAAATTTTTTTTTCAAATCTCGAAATATTCTCCTGTACCAACAGTTATACAATGTATACTGGTTTGGTAACAATGAAGCAAACACAGGATGTTTCTTAAATATGATGATGAATTTGCTCTAACACAGAGCAGTGTTTTCATGTGAGTCTCCCTGGCCGCCATTTAAGCCAGCAACTAAAAATGATAGATTCATTTAATGCCAAGTTTATTCTTTGAGAGAGAAGGAAGAACAGACCATTAATCTCCCATTATATGACACTTATAAGTAAATAACAAATTGTACATTTTAACAAAAGACTTCAGAAATATGTACCAATTGAGTTAAGCACTTAATAGCCAATAAAACATTTATATGAGTCACTTTAGCTAATATTCCAATTACTCAACTAGAAAGCTGACCTCTCTCTTAAATCTCATGATATCTGGGTAGAATGAATTTTATCATCACACACTTACCGACCTTCAGAGCCATAAGGGACCATTTGTCCTCAAGTCTTGCTGACTCCATACCAAGTGCTCTATCCACTTGCCATGTAGGTGGGGGAAAGCATTCAGACCCTTTGATTTATTTTCCCATCTTTGATGCCCCTAAAGGTGGAGGAAAGTGGCTCAGAGATGGGGCTTGCCTAAGGTCATAAAACATATTTGCTTCTAGTGTTTTTTTTTTTTCTATCTCAACATTAATTTCATCTCTCTGCTACTTTTCATCTCTTTCTTCATTCTCTCTGTTCTTCCTTTAGTGACTCAATTTAGGCATGTTTGGTAGATCATTAGGAAAATCCAGGACTACTATAGACATATAGACTGTTATATTTGGAAGGGATAGTTGTCAGAAGTGTGACTCACTCATTTACCTAATCAGGAAACTCAGAGTATTTCAGTGACTTGCCCAAAGTCACCCATTTAGTTAGTGAAAAAAACTGCTATTTGAACCTATGTCTCCATTCATTTCAGTGATTGCTGCACCAACTGTTAGAGCTGGCGGGAGTTTTAGAAATTACACAAGAAACAGGACTCCAGATGGTTTAAATGTTTCACTCAAAATCACATAGTTATTAAGAAGTAAAGCCTGGGGGCGGCTAGGTAGTGCAGTGAGTAAAGTGCCAGTCCAGGAGACAGGACAACCCAAGTTCATTTCTGGCCTCAGACACAACACACACACACACACACACACACACACACACACAAGCTAGCCATGTAACCTTGGGCAAGTTACTTAACTCCTATTGCCTTCCAAAAGGCAAAAAAGAAGTAAAGCCTGGTGAAAACTCAGCTGCTCCTTCTCCTTCATCATAAAGTGTTAAGGAAGAGTACTTTGGTTCTTTGTGTTTTAATTCCTCTGACCTTAATTGTAAACAATGACAAGGTGAAGAGGGTATACCTAGTTTTCCCATTTATGTTTTTCTTCTTTTCCTCTGCTTCCCTGAATTAAATCTTCCCCTCTATCCTCTCATTCCCTAACCTCTCAACAAGGCCAAGAAATGCAAAGAAATAGATATAGAAAGTGTGTGGGAAAGTTTGGTAAGGGGAAATAAAGGATAATAGCCAACGTTTATATAGAGTCTGTTATGTGCCAAGCACTGTGCTTAGTGCTTTACAAATATCGTCTCATTTGATCCTCACAACGTCCATGTGAAGTAGATGCTATTATCATTCCCATTTTATAATTGAAAAAACTGAGGCAAACAGAGATTAAGGATCAAGGAAACACAGTGAGTGAATGACTGAGGTCACATTTTAAAGAAAGTCGTCATGACTATATACCCAGTGCTCTATCCTTTATGCCACCTAGCTGACAGCAAAGCATTCTGGTCTTTCTGTTATACTTTGTCACCTCAGTTTCCCCAACACATACCTCAAAACCTACTTTGTTCCGTCCCTTCTATTTACTGATCATGATATTGTGTATAAAGCATTGTGTACAGACCTTTGCCTTATTACCTTTTTTTTTTGGTTAGTACTCTATTTTTCCACTTACATGTGAAAACAAATTTTGACCTTCAGTTTTTACAATTTTGAGTTACAAATTCTTTTCAGCCATCCCTACCAATCCCCCTCCCATCGAAAAGCAAGTGATTTGATAATGAGTATACATGTGCAGTCACGCAAAATATATTTGTATATTAGTCATGTTGTTCAAGAAAACAGACAAAAAGTTTAAAAAACGAAAAAAAATTATGCTTCAAAGCATTCAGATTCCATCTCTTCTTTCTTTGGTGGTAGATAGCAATTTTTCATCTTAGGTTCTTCGGAATCATCTTGGGTCTTTGCATTGCCGAAAATAGCTAAGTCATTCAGTGTTGATCATTCTGCATTATTGCTGTTATTCTGTTCAGTGTTCTACTGGTTCTGCTCATTTTACTTTTCATCAGTTCATATAAGTCCAAGTTTTTCAATTTCCAAATATTTGCCACCACAAAAAGAGCTGCTACAAATATTTTTGTACATATAGGTCCTTTCCCTTTTGTAAAATTCTCTTTGGGATACAGGCCAAGTAGTGGTACTGTTGGATCAAAAGTACGGTTTGATAGTCCTTTTAGCACAGTTCCAAAATTGTTCTGTAGAACATTTGAATCAGTTCACAACTCCACCAACCACATATTAGTGTCTCAATTTCCCATATCCTCTCCAACATTTGTCATTTTTCTTTTCTGTCATATTATCTAATTTGACAGGCATGTGGTGGTACCTCAGAGTTCTTTTAATTTGCATTTCTCTAATCAATAGTGATTTAGAGCATTGTTTTGTATGATTATTCTTTTCTTTTTCATTTGCAAATTGCCTGCTCTTATCTTTTGACCATTTATCAATTAGGGAATGTCTCAAATTCTTATAAATTAAACTCACTTTTCTATGTATTTAAGAGATGAGGCCTTTATCAAATAAACCTGCTTGGGGGTGGCTAGGTGGCACAAGGAATAGAGCACTGGCCCTGGAGACAGGAGAAACTGAGTTCAAATTTGGCCTCAGACACTTAACTTAAAAACCTGGCTGTGTGACCTTGGGCAAGCCACTTAACCCCAATTGCCCTACCTTCTCCCCTCCAAAAAAGAAAATACTACATCAAATAAACCTTCTACAAATCCCCTCCCCCCACAACCAAAAGTATTATGCTTTCCTTCTAATATTTTGCCTTATCCTATTAGTTATTTCAGGAAATGACCAAGAAAATATAAAATGTCCTATGATGTGTCACTCTTATTAACACAAAAATCCTGTCCAACTTTTTACTTTTTTTATTTTTAAATATATGCATTTTATGGGAAAGAATTGTGGAGGACTGTGGTGGAACTGCTTTGAGGAATGCTGATTTTTTAAAAGATAAATATGTATTTGCATGGTAATACTACTTAAATGACTTTCTTTTAATATTCAATTACATAGGAAACTAGAGCCATAAGAGTCCTTATAGAACACTCCAGGATATATCTTGTGAAATCGTTAAATGAGTTAAAGTATCTTGTCTAAGATCACATGACTAGTACATAATAAAAATGGCATTCAAATTCAGGTCCAGTTAGCCCAAAATTCAGTATTTCAACTTAAAAATTCTTTCCATTGCATTTAGCCAAATTAATTGATAGAGTTAACAAGAGAAATCAGCTTCCTGTCCAAAGTTCTTTCCAATACATCAAGTTGTCTCTCTATTATTGGTTTTTACTTAAGAGGCAAAGGATCAGAGCAAGTAGAACTATAGAAGCAATTCCTCCACTGTTGCTCTAAATACAACTCATAACTTATTTGTTATTCCTTTATGGAATCTTATTTAATATTTCCATTTTCCCCTGTAAGGTCAGAAATTTGGAAAACTTTGAAAAATGTAATTTTTTGGGGAGGAGGGATGAAACCCAGTTTGAGATTCAAGATTCCAGTCGGGGGGAGTATAAAGCACTAATTATTACTTTTCTGAAAATGTTCTGAAAATTAAATATTTTAGAGAACAAACACATTCTAAATTCATCTTCTAATTCTAATAAGAAACTGAAAACTTTTAGGGTTGAAAGGCACCTTAGTGGTCATGTAATCCAACTCTCTCGTAGTCAACTTTTTTTTTTAACTTTACAAAGAAATAACTAAAGAAGTTTTATGGGACATGTGGTAATCTTGTAAAATACAAGGGATAGGAGTGGCCAGGTGTCACAGTGAATGGAGCACTAGCCCTGGACTCAGGAGGATCTGAGTTCAAATCTGACCTCAGACACTTAACACTAGCTATGTGACCTTAGGCAAGTCACTTAACCCCAATTGCCCTGCCCTACAAATGAATGAATGAATGGATAGGTGAATGAATAAACAAACAAATAAATAAATACAAAGGATAATAATAAAATCATAATAGTGACATTCGTGTATTGCTTTAAGACTGGCAAAATGCTTTGGATATTTTTTATTTGATCATTACAACACCCTGAGAAGTACTATTACTGTATGTCTTCTGCCCTTTGTGGCTAAATTCTTTGAAAAGGTCATGTACAGGAGGTAGCTCCACTTTCTCACCTCTCACCTCCTTACAATCTGGTTTCCAACCTTAATCATTCCACCAAAACTGGTCTCTCCAAAATTACTAATGATCCCTTAGTTGTCAAATCCAATGGCCTTTTCTCAACACTCATTCTCCCTGACTGCTTTGCGGTCTTTGATACTGACCACCCTCTTCTCCTTTGTACAAGTTTCTAAGTTTTGGGACACAACTTTTTCCTGGTTCTTCTCCTACCTGTCTGATCACTCCTCTGTCTCCTTAGCTGGATCCTCTTCTATATCATATCTTCTACCTTGTATGTTTCCCTCAGGGTTCTGTCCTGGGCCCTCTTCTCTTCACCTTTTATACTACTTCCCTTGTTGGTGATCTCATTAGCTTTCATGGATTTAATTGTCATCTTCATCCTGATGATTCTCAAATCTACCTATTCTGTTTTAACCTCTCTACTGACCTCCCATCTTCATCTCCAACTGCCTTTCATACACTTTGAATTAGATGTCCAATTGCCATTTGAACTAAATATGTACAAAATGGAACTCATTACATTCCCTGAATTTTTTCCCTTCCCACCATCCCTAATATTATAGAGTCTAACACCATCCTCTCAGTCCCTCAGCCTCACATACTAGGATTCCTCATGAACTGAATTCCTCACTATTTCTCACTCCCCATATCCATTTTGTCCAATTTCTAAGATCTTTCAATTTTCTTTTTAACAAATCTCTAATAGGTTCCCTTCTCTCCTCTGACACTGTCAATCACTCTAGTGCAGGCCCTAATCACCTCAAGACTATATTATTGTAATAGCCTGATAGTGGGTGAACTTGCCTCAAGTTTCTCCCCATTCTGATCCATCTTCCATCAGCCACTAAAGTGATTTTCCTAAGTGTAGGTATAATCATGTGTAACAGCAAGCACCCTAGCATACCCAGGATGGCTGCCAGCACAGGTTCTTAGATCTGCTTTTCTAAAGAAAAGCAACTCAAAATGGGTTAACAATCTTGATTTAATCAAACATATGTCATTTACCTAGTTCAGGGGGAAAAGATCAGCACCCTGAACTTCAGATAATACAAACAAGTTACAAGCAGACAACAAATACAGAGAAACATAGCAGCAGACAGGCCTCCAACTGTCTGGCCATTACATCCATACCTAGTCAGTTATCAGAAAGGAAAGCATCAACATGTGGGTTTTCAAAGCTGGGGGGGAGGGCTCTCAATGACTGCCCAGAGCCTTGTCTGGTCAAATCACACACAATGTGAGCCCCAAATGAAGCCTCACATCAGGGTTTGTATAGCCTTCTCCTGGCTCAGATAATGTCACAACCCTCTTGTCCCACTGCCCAATCATAGAGCACCAAGGTGTGGGCATTCCTGAAAACCAAGCCTCCCTCCACAGGCTCCATGTGCACTTAAGCCTATCAAAGGGCTTAGGGGCAGGGAAGATTTTAAATTCCCATTCCAATAATATCTTGCCATTCCCTATACAAAAAAATTCCCCTAACTCCCTATTGCTCCACATAGTCTTTAATCCAGTAACACTGGCCTCCTTGTTTTCACAAACAAGTACTCCATTTCTTGACTCTGGTCATTTTGTCTGGCCATCCTCTATGCCTAGAACATTCTCCCTTCTCCATTCTGATTACTGACCTCCCTTGCTTCCTTTCAGTAACAACTGAAATCCTATATTCTACTGGAAGATTTTACCCACCCTTCATAATTCTTGTGCCTTTTCTCTCTGTTAATTTATCTGCTATTTATCCTGTATATATATATAGCTTACATTGTATATGCATAGATGTTTTTGCCTCTTTTTGTATCCTCAGCATTTAGCAGAGCATCTGGCACATAAAAGGCACTTAATAAATGTTTATTGATTGATTGATTCCCATTATACAAACGGAGAAACTGAAGGTAAGAGAGAATAGATATGGCTGGCATCAGTTTGTCTCTTTGAGATATAGACGGTATGTTTATGAAGGTGCTAGTCTAATAGAACAAACACAGAAAAATTGAAAAAAAGATAGAATACATGTTGTTCTAACCATACTACAGCATCATAAAAACTAGTTGGTTTCCTAGACAGCACATTGAACTGACAATAGAGAGCTTGAGAGGTAATGTTGGTGTAGTGGACAGAAAGCCATCCTCATAATCAGAGAAACCTCTGCTCAAGATTACATCTGATACATCCTGATCACACAACTGGTCAAATCCCTTAATCAAAGCCCTAGATAACTCTAAGACTATATATTGTAGAAGTGTCAGTAAGCATTGATAAAGCAGAGTTTCTTCGTGAGGCAATTTTCTAAATCAATGAATCATGGACAAGTCCCTAGGCTTACACAAACATGATAGACCTGTTTCATCAGTTGCTAACAGTCATCAATTATCTATCATGGATAGAAAAAACTATTTTTTTACCTTCAATTCATCTTTATTTTTATATTACTGAAATTAGATAACATTCTAACCATAATGCTTTACCAAAAGGAATCTTTTGCAGATATGATATTTTTGTGTTTGTATATCAATGTATGGGTGTTTAAATTTCACCCCATATTTTAGCTATTCTGTTTAAAATAAATCTCCTAGCTTATTGGTTCTGCCTTCAAATACTTTCAGATAATGAATGTACCTTCTCCCTACACAGCTTCATTAAAACCAACTATTTTTATCTTCTCCTTACTTTAATTTTACAAACAGTGGTTGCTTATTAAAAAAAAAAAAAGAAACCTGACTCAGAGAAGCAGTATTAATGTGATTAGTTTTCAAAGCTAATACTTAAAATTTTCTGGGTTGCTAAGAGATAGATAGCTAGATAGATAGAGAGAGAGAGACAGATCCATCTAACAATCCTAAAAAAATGTTCTTTTGTCTAATTCAATATAAGACCATTAAGAAATTATGGTGATTTTAAAAATTTGAAACAACATATAGAATTTCATTATTTCATCCTTGGCTTAAAAGTAATTCAACCTATCAAAATTGAAAACTCATAAATGACCTGCTTTATGGCTTCCTAAATATTGTATGCTTTGCAAACTTGCATTAAAGATGGATGCCAATATTGAGTTAATTAGAAATGGCTTTGATATCCAAATATTCATTAAGAGTAGACATTTTAATATAATTAAGACCCTTGCACACATTATCTATATCTACTACACAAAGGCCTCAATCTATACTTACTGAATCATCTGTATAATTGAATTAAATATTTATAAATCTCAGTATTCTAAATATAAATACTGAAAAATAATGTTTTATAGGTAACGTTTCTTGAAAATGTTTGCTTGAATCTTTTTTTCTCTTTTATCTGTGAAACTTCTAAGTTCATAATGCTATAAAAAGAAAAATGGGGGGGGGGGGGAAGGGCAGAGCCAAGATGGTGGAGTAAAAACAGGACTTCTGCCTGGCTTCCAATTCCACCTCCTCCAATACATGTAAAAATTACTCTAAAGAAATTTTAAAGCTACAGAACCTACAAAGTGACAGAGAGAATCTAAGCTCCCCCTGAAGACAGCCTAGCAGGCTGGCAGGAAAGGGCCATCAGAGCTCTCTGTGAGCACAGCCCAGCCCTGCGTGAGTCCCCAGTTTTAGCATCAGGGTGGCCACAAACAGCCCCAGCTGGAGGGATGTCAGGGAAGTGGATCACCAGCAGCTGTGGCGGTTTCCAGAATTATCAACCCATAAATGCCACAGACAAAGGGAGAGGTTGGACTTTGGGAACAGGGGATCCGCAAGTATGGTTGAGCCTCTGCCCCTAGAGGGAGAAGTGGCTGAGGCATGGTGGACACTGTTGTGTGGCTGCTTCAGAGCTCCTGGCCTGAAGATTGTAGGGGAATCAAGCAACCATTCTGAGGGGTAATCACGCTTGCATTAACCTGCTTGGATCTGGATCACTGTCTAAGGTGGAGGTCCTGGAGTGCATGAGCAGTGTACCAGAGTGTGTGGAGGCTTCAAAGAGAGCAGCTAACTAATATCTCCAGCAGCTGATAAAACCCCAGCAATTTGGGAAAAAGCTTTCCTCTCTGGAAGCAGAGTTCTACTGTGGCATAAAGCTCAAAAGTCAAGTAAATGAGGGGCAATATGAGCAAGCAAAGGGAGCAAAGCAAGCAGAGCAATATAACATTAGAATCCTATTTTGGGGCCAAAAAAGGATCAAAGCATGGAAAAGGAAGAAGAAAACAAAGTCAGAACTCCTGCACCAAATCTTCTAAGAAAAATATGAATTGGTTACAGGCCACGGAGGAGCTTAAGAAGGATTTTGAAAACCAAATAAGAGAAGTGTAGGAAAAATTAGGAATAGAAATGAGAATGATGCAAGAAAATCATGAAAAGTGAATCAACAACCTGACTGAAGAAAATAACACCTTAAAAATAAACTAACTCAAATGGCAAAAGAGGCTTAAAAAGCCGATGAGGAGAAGAATGCCTTAAAAAGCCAAATTTGCTATATGGAAAAAGAATCTCAAAAGCTCACTGAAGACAATTATTCCTTCAGAATTAGATTGGAGCAAATGGAAGCTAGTGACTTTATGAGAAATCAAGATACTATTAAACAGACCCAAACAAATGAAAAAATATATATATATATATAAGGCAATGCAAAGTATCTCATTGGAAAAACCACTTACCTAGAAAACAGATCCAGGAGAGATAATTTAAAAATTATTGGACTACCTGAAATTCATAATAAAAAAGAACCTAGAAATGATCCTTCAAGAAATTATCAAGGAAAATTGCCCTGATGTTTTAGAATCAGAGGGCAAAATAGAGGTTGAAAGAATTCACCAATCACCTCCTGAAAAAGATCCCCAAAAGAAAACTACTAGGAATATCATAGCCAGGTTCTGGATTGGAGTTCCCAGATCAGGAAGAAAATATTACCAGCAGCCAGGAAGAAACAATTTGAATACTGTAGAAACACAATTAGGATAACATAGGATCTGGCAGCTTCTACACTGAGGGATTGAAGGGCTTGGACTATGATATTCCAGAGGTCAAAGGAGTTGGTATTAATACCAAGAATCACCTACCCAGCAAAACTGAGTATCATGTTTCAGGGGAAAATATGGTAATTCAATGTAATAAGGGACTTTCAAGCATTCTTGATGAAAATTCCAGAGTTTAACAGAAAATGTGACATTGAGATACAAGAAGCAAGAGAAGCATGAGATGGTAAACAGGGAAAAGAAATCATAAGGAACTTATCAAAGTTGAACTATTTACATTCCTACATGAAAAAATGATAATTGTAACTTATGGAACATTTCTCAGTATGATAATAGTTGAAGCGAATATAAATGCACATATATGTGTGTGTACATACATATATATGTCTATATATGAGGGTATACAGGTATATGAATACATATGTAAGTGTGTATATGTATGTGTATAGGTATACATAGACAGAGGGCACAGGACCAATTGAATAGGAAGGGATGATACAAGGTGAAATTGAGAGGTGAAAGGGGAATATAATGAGAGAAGTTGGGGAGAAACAGAATGGGGTAAATTATCTCATATAAAAGAGGCAAGGGAAAACTGTTACAATGGAGGGGAAGAACAGGAAGGCAAAGGGGAATGGGTCAACCTTACTCTCATTGAATTTGGCTTAGGGACAAAACGACATAGACACTAAATAGGGTATCTCACCCCACAAGAGAGTAGGAGGGAATGGGATGAGAGGGTAGGTGATGGAGGGGAGGGCAAGGGTGGGGGGAGGAAAGTTAAAAGCATGCACTTTTAAAAAGGGACAGGGTGAAAGTAGAGAATAGAACAAGTGGGGGGGACGGGATAGGATGGAGAGAAATATAGTCAGTCTTTCACAATATATCCACTATCCAATATCCAATCTTGAAATAGCTACACATGTACAACCTATAATGAATTGCTGATCTTCCCAGTAAGGGTGGGAGATGAGGGAGTTAGGGAAAGAATTTGGAATTCAAAGTTTTAAAATCAAATGTTAATATATTTATTATTTTTAACCTGCAACTGGGAAATAAGATATGCAGGCATTGGGGCATAGAGATCCATATTGCCCTAATGGAAAGTCAGAGAGGGGATGGAAGAGGATATAGGAGAGAGCATATTGGGGGAGGGGGTATTCAGTGAGATCGCTGTTTTGGGGTAGTGGTTAGGGGAAAAATGAGAAGAAAATTTGTAACTCAAAATCTTGTGGAAATGAATGATGTAAACTAAAAATAACATATTTTTAAGAAGTTTGACTGTGTACATACATCTTTAAAGATGGCCAGTTTCAAATACTTTTTTTCATTGCTGTCAAAATTAGATTCATCATATGATAATCTAACTTACTGCATAACAATCTGAAAATAGTTGCCTTTGTTGGTTTCATAAATGGAGAGGCAGTAGGGTGGAGAGGAATTCATGACAGAATTGAAGGTACTATGGAATGTGAGCCAGGAGAGGTGTCAAGATGCAGAAGAGCATTCAATTTAAAGTCAGAAGATTTGAATTTGAATCTTGAGAAGCTTCAGTAAATCTGAGAGTTAGAGTTCCTACCTGTAAAATGAGGAAATTGGCTTCCTCTATTTCTGAATCCCACAATCTTAACTTGAAAGATAACTCTAGTTCTGCCATGGATGGGCTATGTGACTCTAAGGCAAATTACCTCATCATATTTCAATATCCTTACCTATTAAATAGAATGATAGCTCTCCTGTTTACTTTGCTGGGGGATATGTTATTTTGTTTTTTTTTTAATTTGAAAACAAAATCAGCACTAAAAATCTGTGTCTTATTTTGCTTGAAACAACTCAGTCTCCATTTCCTTTTCCTGCCAATGTGCTTTCCCTTCTCCAAATGATTCACAAAGAAAATACCAAAAGTTTAAGCTGAAAATATTAAAAACACCACAATATGCAGATCAGATGATATTTACTTGAATGAAACTTGTGTTAATTGGTTGTTTGTTAAAGGGTTATATTTTACCATTTTTGATCCAGAATAGAAAATTTAGTTAGCAAGACAATTTTGAAAGGAACGTATCATTAATAAAAAAAAATAGTTTTTATATAAGAATATGATTTCTTAAAGAATCAAAATAAGATACAACTATCTTATAGGGTCAGGGGTGAAGGAAAATACAAATGTTAAATGTTGTACTTATTACACTCAGAGAAGAGCACTACAAATTAGTCTATTATCCATTTTATATGCATAATTTGATGTACTGAATAAATAAAACTAGTCAAATGAATGATAATGTCATTCAGATAACCAGTTTTTAAGTACACACACACAGAGTTCCTTCAGATATATAGTGGCAGAAACAAGTACAGGTTACCAATATACCAAAAAAAATCACTGTAGCCTGGTAAGATTTACATCAAGAATATAAGGACATCTCATTCTTGTAAGGGAATTCACAGGCCATCTAGTTTAATCTGAACCTGAATTAGTTTCTCATCTACATTATAATCAGGGCAGCCAGTTAGCACAATAGATAGTGTTTAGCCTTAAGACTCTTCTTCAGATACTTACTAGCTGTGACCATGGGCAAGTCACTTAACCCTATCTTTCTCAGTTTCCTTATTTACAAAATCAGCTGGAAAAGGAAGGAAATAGCAAAGCACTCCAGTATCTTTGTAAAGAAAACCCCAAATGGATTCAGAAGGAGATGGACATGATTGAAAAATGACTGAAAAACAAGTACATTATACTAAACAATCACTTATTGAACATTTAATGACTTATGAACTATAATTGACTAGTATAATCTCTTATTAATATCTTTCTGCCTAAGTTTCCTTATCTGTAAAATTAAGAAAATAATAGTCCCTACTTCTCAGGATTGCTGGGAGGATCAAATGAAATAAGAATTTGAAAACTTTTAATACAGTGCCTAGCATATAGTAAGTGCTATATAAATATCAGCTAGTGTTATAATTATTATTATTATCACTAAATGTTGACAGTTTTAAACACAAGGTTTTTTTAAAATGTGTATTTAATTTGATTTTTCTTGTTTAGCAACAAAATAGGTCTAAAAGAAAAAGAAAAACAAATGTCAGCATGTTTTTGCTTCAGGTAAGCAGACTCATTCCAGGGGGAGTTTGTTGAAAAGTTCATTAAAACTTGGCCCCTGTGAAACCTTTCCAGTATTCTTAAACCTTACCCTTTCTCTACATACTCTGATATCTGGTGATGCTAATTCAGATTATTCATCCTGGAACAAGATTCTCCATCTGCTGACTGGGTATTTTCATTGGGTGAGCCCTCCCCTCCCCCCCAACATTGCCTGGAATTCTTTTCCTCTTCATTACTACCTCCTGGCTTCCTTCACATACCAGCTGAAATCCCTCCTTTTATTAAAAAAAAAAAAAACTTTCCTGATTCTCCATCATTGTTAATTATTTCCCTTTATTGATTATCTTGAACTTATCCTGTATCAATTTATCTTGTTATCATTGTTTATATTTTGTCTCCCCCATTAAGAGGACTATGCACAAACAACCTCTGTGAGTACAAAATAGGAGTTGTCCCACTGGGGACCCAACTGAAACTGGCAATTTGTATCTCTCTCTTTTTTCCTTCCTTCCTTCCAATTGTACCCTAGCCTGTCAAAAGGAATATAAATTTTAATCCCTGAAACTTTCTTTTTCTTAGGAACCTCCCCTGAAAGTCAAAACACTCCAGCTCTTAAATTGTGATACCTCCTTACCTCCCATAATTTAATTTCTCCTCTAATACTTTTGCATTCTCTATCCAGCTTCCTCATTTTCACTTTTGAAATGTTAATGGGAGCTCTTTGGAGGGAAGATGGTTTATAAATCTTATAAATATTCATAAAAATCACAGGCCCAGGAGAGGACAGGCTATCATTTCAAGATGATAAACTACACCAGACTCAAGTATTTCAAAAAGCAACCTGTATTGGAATGAAAACATCCCATCAAATAAACAAAACAACTCAGTTTCACTTGAGTTTCTTCTATTTGGGATGCCACATTATTAGTAGTTGTAGGTAAATAAACTAGTTAAAATGACTGGGAATCAATTTTGAGATCCAAAATTTTATTGTTGATTAACATTGTGGTTTTTTTAAAACCCCACAATAGGCTGTATACAGCACAAACACAGGTTGAGCAGCTGCGTTGTGTAGTTGAAAGAGTCGTGGAGTCTGAAGTAGTAGGAGCCTGAAGATTTGGGTTCGAGTTCCAGCTGTACCGTTAACTGAAGATAAGGCTTTCTAAGAGTCCCTCAGCCTCTTTAGGACTTAATTTCCTCATAAGTAAGAAGATGGCATGGTATTAGATCTGTGGTATTGAATTAAATAGAAATGAATGCCTGCAGGTCACCTACTGACTTACAAAATCACAAATTAACAATGTATTGTGTATATATATATATATATAATTTTAAAGCATTCCCTTATTACATTTTAACTTGCTTCCAGGAGTTTTGCAGCTGATTAGAACCCATGGGCTGGGATTTTCACAGCTCTGGACATCTGGATCTAGATGATCCCTAAGGCTATTTGTAAACACACAATTCTGTGAATTTTTTCCTGTTTTCTTATACTGACTTTATTTGTTTGTATTCTAAGTTGGTGTCAACACTCTCCACTCCTTCCTTCACCCCATTTTCATTACAGTAATAGTATCTACACCTGAAAAGCTGTAATAAATCTCATATTTATTTGACACATAAATGTTGCAAAGTGCTTTCTTCACAACTCTGTGGGGAAGGCTGTATACTCTTCACAGAATTATCATTTCATTTTGCAGATGAGACTAAAGATCAGAAGCTGAGTTCCCCAAGATCAAAAAAGGTAATAAGTATTAGAGTCTAGATTTGTACCTAGGTCTCCTGACTACAATATTGACCCTCTTCTGAACATTATATGGTAGAGTAAGACAGCTGTTTTCTTTCCTTACCCTGATAGAGCTTACTAGACACACACACACACACACACACACACACACACACACACACACACACACACTCTTTCATCAGCACCATATTTCCTAGCAGCTTCCCTAGTGAAGCTTTCTTCCCTCACAAAACCTGATTGACTAGGGCCAATAAAAAGTACAAGTCATTTGGACTTTGTGTCTCTTAAGCTTAGTGTGTTACCAAACCATGAGGTCTTACTGACCAGACTCATTTCTAGATGGAAATGAGGCATCCAGAGAAGCTAGGTGCCACTATGTCCCTATTGCAAATCTTTTCAGGGAAAGTAAGTTTCTTCCTTTGTTAAATGTTCAGTGACTTGGGAGTTCTTTATTTTAACCCCAAATTGAACCTGAGCTAAGAGGGAGCTAGCTTTAGAGTCACAGCTGCCACTCCACCCAGGTCTACTAGTGAACCCTTCCAAATGGATCTCTAGCTCCAATGCTTAGGCGATAATTCAGTCACAGTTTAATCAAGGCCATCTTCCCACTGTGTCTTGGTACAGGTACTCTCCCTGATGCTTCCCTCTGCTTTATACAGCTTTCTCTGGAAAGAGAAATCAAATCAATACCACCCTTGCTTCTAGAAAGGGGAATTCTCCATTCACCAACATTGGATCTTTACCATTTCCTGGCCATACTTGGCAACTCTCCATATTAGAATATGGCAGAATATTCTTATATTCTAAGTTTTGTTAAAATACTTTGTGGACAGGAACCACTTCTCTTTTGTATTTGTTTCCTCAGAATTTACAAGTATTGCTTCATTCAAGCTATCACAATATAAAGTAGATGCATGCTATTCTTGTTCTTGGATGATTGGTCATACGTTTGGTTTTCCATATATAGATTAAACCAGAAATTATATATGAACATCAGCCTAAAATTATAGCACAAACATGTTTTGATACTTTCTTAAGTATTATGATCTGTTTTTATTTTAGCTTCTTTTGCCTTTTAAGTTTTAAAAATGATTAATTTCCTTCTTATTAATGACTATGTTGTTCTAGATTAGGCAGTCTAGTGGAGCAGAAGAAAGTCTACGTCTGGAGCCAGTAGATTGCATTTGAATCCTGATTCTGACAGTTAACTTCTTTTAAATTGATTTTCCTACTCCACAAATTTTCAATAATAAGTCTTCTACTTACCATATAGAGTTTTCATAATGAAAATATTTTATAAATTTTAAAACCATATAAATATGAACTATTTTTACCAGAATTAACATCATAATCCTATTATCATTAAATATAAGAATAATAATATAAGGTTTCTTCCTTCCTACATTTTGCCGTCAATCACCATAGGTTTTGTACCACATAGAGCAAAAATCTTGATTTCAGTCATGCCTGACACTTTGTGGCCATGTTTGTTATTTTCTTGGCAAAGATACTCAAGTGGTTTGTCATTTCCTTCTCCATCTCATTTTACAAATGAGGAAACTGAAGTAAACATGATTAAGTAACTTTCTCAAGATCACACAGCTAGTAAGTGTCTGAGGTCATATTTCAATTCAAGTCTTCCTCACTCCAGACCCAAAGAGGATAACATAAAAGTCTCATCAAAGGGAAAATTCAGAATGTTGTGCTAATTTAATAATAATGGTTTGTGAAAAGAAAATCCCATGAAGTCCTAATCCAATATCTCCTGAAGGTATTGAAAAGAACTAGGCCTCGAAAAAGGCCAAAACCTTCTCAAGATTGTTCTAGATGGGGGTCCAACATTTCTACTCTGATTAAGAGTAAGGTACCTGGTGGTATAGTAAAAGGACTTGTATTTTTATTTTGTATCAGATAACTACTGTCTGGCTATGATCTAATAATTTTAACCCTCAGTCTATTTTCTGATCTATCAAATAGAGATGGTAATCATTGGGGCGGCCAGGTAGCACAGTGATTAAGAGCACCGGCTCCAGTGTCGGGATGACCTGGAGATCAAATCCCGGGCTCAGACATTTAGCACCCACCCAGAAACACCTGGCCGTGTAACCTTGAGCAAGTTACTTAACCCCAATTGCTTAGGGGTGGCCATGTGGCTCAGTGAGTAAGAGCACCAGCTCCAGTGTTGGGATGACCTGGGGATCAAATCTGGGCTCCGATACTCAGCACCACACCCAGAAAAACTGGCCGTGTAACCTTGAGCAAGTTACTTAACCTCGATTGCTTTAAAAAAAAAAAGATGGTAATCATGGCACTTACTTTACAAACATGTTAACGTCAAATTTAATAGTATATGAAAAGGACATTGTAAATCTTTTAAGTCTAATATTAGTTAATATTATTGTTCTTATCAACTGTTTTTATAATTATTGTTATTAAAGTCTAAGCAATTACCTAAAATAATAGTAGCTAAAATTAAATAGCATTTAATATGTGCTAGGCACTGTGTTAAGCATTTTGCAATTATTATCTCATTTGATAGACACAACAATCCTGGAAGATTGGTACTATTATTTTCCCCATTTTACAGAGGAGAATACAGAAACAAAGGAGGTTAAATGACTTGTCCAGAGCTATGTAGCTAGTAGGTATCTGGGGCTGGATTTGAACTCAGGGCTTCTGGACTTCAGGTCTGGTATTCTACTCACTATTCTGATTACACACCCACACCCTCCCACCCCCCACCCCCACACACACACACAAACACCATTCAGGCCATAAAATAATTTCAAAAGAAATAAATTCAATTAAACAGACTTTTATTAAGTACTTGCTATATGCAAGGCATTGGATAACTATGTATTATAAAAGAGTTCTTATTCTCAAGAAACTTACATTCTTCTATATGTATTATAGAGAGTAGAATATGTAGAGTAAATTCAAGGTCATCTGAAGGGAAAAAGAACACTAGGAAAGACCCCAAATGCTCCTTTATCTCTGCTCTGGACATAGGACATGTCCTACTTTCTATTGCTTCCTTCTTTGGACATTTTTTAAAACTTTCAAAACCTTGTGCTTCTACGGCATTTTTTTGGTTCAGCCAAAGTATTCATGTTAGTTAACACTTGACATATCCCTGCCTGTGCCATCAGAAAGCCAACCAGACTGACCTGAACACTGAACTACTTGTCCCCTCTCACCAGCAGCTATGTTTTAGATGTAATCTGTTCCACTGATGAATCTTTCCACTTTTTTTAATAAGTACAAAATTATTTTAATAATGATTGTTTTGTAGTTTGAAATCTGATACTATTGCACTGACTTTTCTTTTCATCAATTTTCTTGAGATTCTTGGTAAGGAAGAAAGAAAGGAAGGGAGGAAGAAGAATAGAAGAAAAGAAGGAAAGGAAAAAAGGAAGGAAGGATAGAAAGGAAAGAGGGAGTGAGGAAAAGGAGAGAGGGGGAATGGGAGGGAAGGAAGGAGGAAGGGAAGGAGGAAAAATGAAGAGAGAAGAAAAAGGAAAGAGAAGAAAAAGTAAATATTAAAGAAAGAAGGGAATTAATAAATGAATGAATGGATAATTTTTAAAAGGGAGTTGACAAAGAAGTGGTGTTTCTTGCATATCAGTAGGCAGATGACACCTTCAGACAACAACCAGGGGCTATTAGAGCAGAATGGCAGACAGGGCAAGGAGGTATCATAAGAGCAGAGCATATTCCCTAATCACATTTTTGTGATAGAATTAGGGAACTGGAAGGGATTTTAGAGATCATTAATGCTGTTCCTTACATAGGAAAGAAAATTTAGGTCTCCAGTAGTGAGATGACATAATTTCTCTCATCATTTGAGTCTTGGAGCCCACTTTAGTCCATCCGAGTAAAATGTATAGACATGGGTTATAAAGTTCCCAATGCCCAAATGAATCAGAGATCTAAGTGATATGATATTCTTTCTAGTGGTGCAGATTGTAACCCATCCATGCCTGACCATCCTGTGTGACAGGTCCATGTCTCTCATACAGTTAGCCACAGAGAATTGACCTAACATTCTGGGGACATTCTCTGAATTCTTTTGACACAGAGAAGTTACAAATGGAGCATATGGAGTTTCCACTGATAATCCCTTACTCTATGTGAACAGCCCCTTTTTAAAATTCATTCATGCATTTCTTTAGTGATATCTTTTCTGGACTTGAAGCTAGGTAGACCTAAGTTCAAATCCAACCTCAGACTTAGTAGCTTTGTGACTCTAAGTCATTTAAGCTCTACCTGCCTCACTTTACTCATCTGTAAAATACAGATAATAATAGCACCTACACCACAGGATTGTAATGAAGATAAAATGAAATAATATTTGTAAAGTACCTTGAAAACTTTAAAGCATATAGTTGTTATTGTTGTTGTTCAATAGTGTCCAACTCATCATGACTGAATTGTTTCCTTGGCAAAGACACTGGAATAGTTTGCTATTTCCTTCTCCAGTTCATTTTACTGATGAGGATCAGAGGCAATTAGGGTTAAGTGACTTCCCCAGGGTCACATAGTTAGCAAATACCTGAAGGCAGATTTGAACTCAGGAAGATGTCTTCCTGACTTCAGGTCCAGCACTAAATCTACTGTGTCGCTTACCAAAAGCACTGTATAAATATTGGCTATGATTATGAATATCATATTGCAGTTATCTCACATCAACCATAAGCCTCTCCGAAGTCCTTTGGTACCAAGATAAGCCATGAAATTGGAAATTAAATCTGAAAAAAATAATTACTACAGATCTTAATGTTTTTATTTGAAAAGGAATTGGGTGAGTTCTATAATTATTTTAATAAGATATACATAATTGTTTATCTTTTATAATATCATCATCAATTATCTAAGATAAGGTGACAAAAAAGCTTTTTTTAACCTAACAATCACATTTTCTGTTAAAATATTTCCTTAAAAATTATTGGAAATGTGTCAGAGAAGTCTCAAGCAATTACATGTGAATCTCATATTTGAATTCAGATCTATTTTTGCCGCTGTGGTACTAAGCAGTTATTGAAATTGCCTTTCATTTTCTCCCTAAAAATACAGAAAGTGGTTTCTTTCTATAGCAGAAAATGATGGCATTCATTTATGATCATTTATATGATTTTATGACAAGAGACCAGATAGAGAGGCGAAAAACCTAGAGGTCCAGACAACCCCTAATCCCTCTTTTCTCAGGGCCCAATTTCCTAGCTAAGAAAGAGATTCCATTATTTGGTAAGGAACCTTTTCATATGCAAAACAAAGTGTATTTCTATAGAACTTAAAGATGAGAATCATTAAACCTAAAAAAGAAAAAAATTGAGTCCCATCTGCTCTTTATAATCCAATTGTCTTAATGGGGCCAAATCATAACACTACCTAAGGAAAAGAAAAATGCAGTTATACTGCAGTTCTTTATTAACATTATTTTGTGTTATTAAAATATTGATCAAAAACCTTTATTTTTTGTGAGTCTATCCTATGCATAATTTGAGAAATAAGAAATCTCTCTTAATTTGCAGTTTCATATATTGAAAAAATGAACACATTTTTTGAAAGAAAATTTGAATTGTAAAGAGATGTTAAAGAAGGAAGAAAAAGGGAAACATGATAATGAGGAGGGATGAAACATTGTAGCCCAGACCCTAAACTATTCCAATAAGTATACAATAAAAACATGGACCAAGTAAGCAGTGATAAGGAAATGAAGGAGAAAGTACAATCGGTTTTATTGATTCCAAGATCACAAATTCAACCTACAGGTAAATGACCAGGTCAGGAACTGTGGATCATAGTTCTAATCATAGGTTAGACAGAATCATGGATTGAGCACATAGAGCCCCCAGCTAGTCCATTAGTATAGGATTCTCCAAGAGGAATGGAGAATACAGAGCCCCTACAAGAACCAGCAGTGTGGGGACCCCTAAAATAATCTCTACCTCATCTCCTTGCTCAGAATAGCAGCAGAGGGATCTCCCAAATGGGAGATAATCCAAGTTTTAGCTCCTAAAATTCCCAGTTAGAGCAGGAATGCTACACTCTCCAGAGAACAGAGCTGGAAGTATAAACAAACAAAAAAAAGAGCTATTATGTAACCTGCAATCCTGGAATGCCCAAGATGCATACACACAAGAAGAAGAATTCCAAAACTCTTACAAGGCTTCAAAAATATATAAAATTTGTCTGCAAGATCAATTAGAACAACTAAAAGAAATTTTGTAAAAATTTAAAAATAGGTTTAAAATTACATGAATTATATAAGAATTGAATGAGAGAAGTGAAAACTTCTCATACTATACTCTAAAATCTAGTAAGGCTTATCATGGGAAACAGACCCAAATTCCCCTTCACCAGAGATCACATGATTTATTAGGACTCAAAACTCAGAGCAGTAGGGAGTCACCCCTCTCCTCAGTGACACCTCAGCATAAGATGTGGCAAATAAGGACAGAAGTGTTTTCTCAAATGTACATTGGGTTGTCTACTGTTTCCTTGTTCTGGTACTTAAGGTAGATTGTAGTGCTTAAATTGTGCACCTGACTTCCCACCAATGGAAGGAAAGCATCAGGAGGGGTGTGGGGGAGAATTCTATGTTAGGGCTTTATAACTTCACTGTTCCCTTTTGTAAATTACTTCTCCTCCCTGACCATTTGTCAGGAGGGTGGCCCTTTCTCGAGACTGTATTAAACCATTCTTTTCTGCTTCCTACCACGAGAAACCTCTGAGTATTATTTGTGTAAGGATTTCTGTTGCACACAGCTTTTGGGGTGCACACAGAATGATAGAGGGGAAAAATAAAGCTATGAATGAGAGACTTAGAATGGAAATTACCAGTTTAGCCTAAGAGATATAAAATGTTATCCAAAAAACAATCTCTGCAAAAATCTGGGTGGGTCAAATAAAAGCTAATAACTCCATGAGACAATGAGACATATTGAAACAAAATGAAAAGATTGGAAAAATAAAGAAATTCATATAAAAACCGACCTAAAAACAGAACAAGAAGATAAATTCAAAGCATCGTCTAACTACCCAAAGGCTATGACCAAAAAAAAAAAAAAATAGCCTAGATATAGCTCAAAAAATCATAAAGAAAACTGTGCAAACCTCTTTGAATCAGAGGGCAAAGTAAAAAGAGCAACCTATAAACAGACTACCAAAGGTGGAAAAAAAAATATTTCTGATGAATTCACAGGATAGTCTATCAGACTTTAAAAGAACAATTTGTACTAATACTACAGAAATTGTTCTCAACACCCAATCAAGAAAGTAGCCTACCAGAATCTTTTAGGCAGGAAATATAGTTCTAAGACCTAATGGAGGGAAGACTAAAACACAGTTATAGACCAATATTATTAATGAATATTGATTCAAAATATTAAGTAAAATTCTATAAAAACAGATTACTGCTAGTGATACAATAAATTATGCATTATGACCAAAGGGGACTTATACAAAGAAAGTAAGGTTAATTCAATATTAGGAAAACAATCACCATAATTATTCATGTTAAAAACAAAACCATATATAACCTCATGGTTATCTCAACAGAAAAGCATTAGACAAAGTACAACATTTATTTATACTAAAAATCCTACAAAGTATTGGAATAGAGGAACCTTTGTTAATATCATAAAAGGCATCTATCTAAAATCACAAACAAGCATCCTATGTAATGAGGAGACACAAGAAACATTTCCAATATGTACTGGAGTAAAGCAAAGACACCCACTCTCCCTATTATTTGATATAGTTCTAGAAATATTGGTAAAATAAGTAAGACAAGAAAAGAAAGTTAAAGGCATTAAATGAATTTTGAAAGTGTTTAAGCTATCCCTTTTTGGCAATAATATAATTGGAAAATCCTAGGGAAACAAAAACATTAATAAAGACAATTAATAACTTCAGTAAAGTAGTAGGATACAAAAATCATCCCTCAAAAATCAACTGCATTTCTGTATAATAACAATAATTACAAAATCAAAGGAGCAATACTAGAAAGGGTGTATAACACTCCAAATATACACAAAATACAAACAGTATCTAGAAATCAATCTACTAAAACAAACAAAAGACTTGTATAGATTCAACTACAAAGGGCTCTTTAAAGAAATAAGCAAAGACTTAAATAGCCAGAGGAAAATTCAGAGCTCATGACTAGGTAGTGCCAATATAATAGCAATACTACGAAAGTTTTTTACACTTTTAGTGCTACACCTAGTTTCTAGAGCTTGATAAAATAAAGCAAAATTCATTTTAAAAACCAAATTATTTAGAATATTAAGGAAAATCATAAAAAGTAGGGTTGGAAGGGGGAATAGCACTTTTAAATCTCAAACAAATTTATAAAGCAGTAGTAATTCAAATAATCTGGAATTAATTAAACAGTAATCAATGTAACATACTAAACAAAGGACATTAAAAAAAACAATGGAACTCAATAACCTAATGTTCAATAACCAGAAAATAAAGTTATTTAGGGGAAAAAAAAAAACCTCTGATAAAAACTCCTGGGAAACCTGGAGAAAAGTCTGGCAGAAACTGGTCTTAGACTGATATCTCACACCATATTTCACAATGCATTCTGAATGGATACATGCCCTTAATATTAAGGATCATACTATTAAAAAAAAAAGAAGAGAAGCAAATTATATTCCTTTCAGTTATGGGTAGAAGATATATAACATCCTTAACCAAACAAGGGACTGAAGTAATCACTAAAGATAAAATTATAACTGATGACATGAAATTAAGAAGCTTCCGTGGAAGAAAACAAAACTTATATACCTAGAATAAGAAGGGAAGTAGTTGAATGGGAAAAAAATTTCTTTGTATCAAATATGTCTTATAAAGTTTTGGTATCCAAGATTCATAGAAAATTAACAGATCTCTCTCCATCTCTCTCTTTCTCTCTCTCTCTCTGTCTCTCTGTCTGTCTCTCTCATTGCCATTCCCCAAAAAGATTCAGTGTCAAAGGATATAAACAATCCTTAAAAGAATTACAAAGTGTTAACAATCACATAAAAAATGACTCAAATCACTAATAATAGGACAAATTTGGTTCACAACAACTCTAAGGTTATGCCTCACATTCTGCACATTTATAAATGTAACAAAATATTGTAAATCAATGTTGAAAGGGTTGTTGGATGATAGGGAAAATAGTATATTGTTGGTAGAGTTGTGAAAATATACAATTATTTTAGAAATCTATTTGAAATTATGCAAATAAAGTGATCAAAATTTCTATACTCTTTTAAGTTGAGACTCCATTACTAGGCATATACCCCAAAGAAGTCATCAATAAGAAGAAAGTCTCCATATTCTCCAAAATATTTATAGCTGCACTCTTTTGTGATAGCTGAGAATTAGAAACAAAGTACTAGCCCATCAATTAAGGAATGGCTAAAAGGATTGTAGCACACGAATATAATGGAATATTAATGTGACAAAAGAAATGATAACTGTAACGAATATAGAAAAACAAGGAGAGTTCCAAATGAACTAATGGAAAGTGCAGTAAACAGTCGAGAAATCAGCACACACAATAACTTCAACAATGTAAATAGAAGGAAGAAGCACACACCAAACGCACACACACAAGTGAGTGTTGTATATGAAGAACAAGCATGACTCAAAAGAAGAGTTATGAGATAAATATCCCAACTCAAACCTTCAGGTAGATAGAAGGTCTATAAGTTTTGCACATGTTTTTGTACTTTTTCAATGTATTAATCTATTATACTGATTGTTCCTTTTCTTTAAAATATTATTTGTCATGGATCATGGCTCTCTGGGAGGGGAAGAAGAAGAGGTTCTGGGGAAAAGTATGATGTAAAAAAAGACACCAATAAAAATTATTTTGTTAAAGTACATATATATTTCCCCCTGGAGATACTAATTGTTGGCAGGACACCCTTGTATTGTTTTATAAACATTGCTCAAATTCAGCAGGAATGCATTAAAGGCTTTGAGAACCACGTCATAACCACACTGGAAACCTGGTGACAATCCACTAATAGCAACAGCAACAACAACTGGAATTTGCATAGGAAGGTTTGTAAAGAGGTATTCATTCATTATTTCATTTAATCTCATAACATTCCTAAGTAGATGCCTTTAGCAATCTGTTGAAGCTAATGAACTCAGAATCATGTTTTTTTCAACATATATACTAGAATACATAAGATTATAAAGGAACCCAAATATTAAAGTTATCATGCTATTAAAAAAAAGTTCCTGAATCCTAGGCTAAGAAATAATGCCCAAGTGATCTTTTAATTCAACACACTTGTTTTATTTTCCTTACTTTTTTATTCATTAAGCATTTTTTTTCTATCTCCCATCTCTCCTGTGCCCCCCCCCAACTGGAAAAAAAAAGAAAAACAAGACCATTGTAACAAATATAGGGAATCAAACAAAACAAATAGCCACATTTAATAGTTCCAAAAATGTGTCATATGTAGTCAATCACTTCTCACTCAGGAGATCAGTAGCATTCTTTATCATCTGTCCTGTGGAAGTATGGCTTATTCTTAAATCTTTAATAATTGTTTTTACTATGTTGCTATAATATAAATTTTTCTGGTTTTGTTCAGTTCATTCTGCATCAGTTCATTTAAGTCCTCCCACATTTCTCTGTAACCATCTGTTCCATCATTTCTTAGAGCAGAATATGTCCATCCAACCACTTCTTTTATCAATCAGGTTCTTACCCAAGATTATGTATATAGCTACTGACAAACTCAGAACCAGAATCTGTGTGAAATTGGCTAGGACTTCTCTGTTTTAATGCTTTAGGATGAAGTGCACCCTAAGGTAATTCCATCCTTTCCCCCACTCACGTACCTAGGAGATTAGAATTCTACTTCACACCTGGTACTTCTTCCTAAGCTCTGTCATAGCATAAAATTCGTAGGCCACTTCTGTCCTGGGTTAGTCTGGGTTCAAGTTTGAAAAGAAATATCTCTTGATTCATTGGCAGCTCCTTAATATTACTGTAAAAGGTGGTACACATAAAAGACTCATTTTCATTCATTCATTTATATATTCATTCATTCAAAAATATGCATTAGGTTCTCTTTGTGCTCAGTAGTGGAGACCAAACATTTAGATAAGACTTGATTCCTGTCTTCCTAGAACTTTTAGTCTATTAGTGGGATAAGATCTATGTACAAGAGACTGATTCTAAAATCAGGGAGCTTCTGTTTAAGTCCCTCGGCTATCACTTATTAATTATGTGACCTTGGACAAGTCACTTAATTTCCCTAAGTCTCGGTTTCTTAACATGTAATAGCAGAGCTTCAGTCTCAATGACCTCAGGTTACTTTCAGCACTAGATCTATCAAACTAAGGGTATTAGAGAATAGAAAAACAGTGTTTTCTTGAGATGGAAGATCATTGCTCACTGGGTATACAAGGAAGACTTTGTGGAGATGGTGGCATTTGAACTGGTCTTTTAAAAAAGTGGAAGAAATTCAACAGGTGTTCAAGGTGAGGGAAGATATCATAAGCATAATAAAGTCATCCTAGAGTCAGAGGGAAACTTAGAGATCATCTAAATTAGCTCCTTCTTTAAGTAACTTGCATATCATCACACAGCTAGTCAGGATATAACTCCAGCACTCTTTTTTCCCTATGCCAAACATAGAGAACAATTCCAGTCAAGGCATACAGATGGAGTGGTGTGGTGTGTGTTCAAAAGCAGAAAGTAGTACAATGTAGCTAAAGCATGGTTGAGAGAGAGTAAAAAAAAAAGAAAAGGTATGATTCTTACAAATCAGTTTTGGTAAGATCAGTTAGAAAACATAGATAGTCAGGAAAAAGTACTTATTAAAACCAAAAGAGAATGCTTAAATTATTTAAAAGAAAAGTGTATGTCTTTGTTAACACAGTCATTTACCCTAGACCAAGGAAAATTCTACCTTCTTTATCAGTCACTAAGCATTGGTTAAGGGCCTGCTATAGGTACTTTGTTAGATTGGATAAAAAAAAAAAAAAGATGAGGTCTTCCTGGGTTTATTGAGGTCCTCTATGGTAGTCTTCAGGTAATTAGTGGGAAAGGAGGTCTTAAAGGAGCTATTACAGTATGTAAAAGAGGCATCACAAAAAGAAAAAAGAAAAACGAGTACAAAACAAAATGGAGTCAGTTGCTTTCTCACAAAAATCTGCTTTCAACTACACACACACACACACACACACACACACGCACGCGCGCGCGCTCACGTGCCTTATTGCCTCCCTCCTCCCCCATTTGAATTCATACTCATTTCATGTAAGGATAATTTCATTTACTTTACATGAAACCCTAGCATGTAAGACAGTGCCTGGAACATAGTAGCTGCTTAACAAATTCTTACTGATTTATTGATTGATTAACAAAATTACTATGGTCCTACCCATTGTACTAAAAAACAAAAACAAAACAGAATGAAAATATTTTACTCAACAATCTATTATGAATTTTAGAAGAAAAGTATAGTTGGATTGATATTTTAAAGTGTAAACTGTATTCTGAGGTGAGTTTTGTTTTATATCTTGACATTGATTTTCCCCCTAAAAGAGCACATAATTATTTTGATCAGAAATGTAAATGGAAAAATATGGTTCAGTTTCTCTCTCTCTCTCTCTCTCTCTCTCTCTCTCTCTCTCTCTCTCTCTCTCTCTCTCTCTCTCTCTCTCTCCCTCCATATATATGTATATGCAATACATGTAATATGCACACATGCAATATACATATACTCAGTCATTTTTTCAGAAATATAAGAGAGTGGACTCGCTATCAGGAATTATAATACTGCTTCAGACACTTGACCGTGGACTAATCATATAACCACAGTTAGTCTCAGATTCCTCATCTGTAAAATGGGATGATAACGTCTATCTACATATAAAATTGTAAACCTTGTTGTCTAATATGAATGATAATAGCAGCCTATCCCATAAAATGAAGCACAATGTGGTGGTGACTAAATGGAAAATATTTTCTGTTTGTTTTTCTTTCTTACTTTGTACTTAAAAACAAAGAAACAAAAAAATGCATTTTGGTAGATCATTTTTTTAGAGATCTCATTATTTCCTAGAACAAAAAATAATAATTTTTCTTTGGTGAGAAATAAGACTTCATTGCTTGAACAAAGAGGTGTTCATCTCTAGAGAGAGATAATCCCTTCTGGTTAAACCAATCCTCAAGCAATATTGCTCAACTTTGATTCTATGTCTCTCATAGAAACAAAAGAGTTTATCTAGTAACACATTTCATTTTATGTAACACTCCCAGGGTTTCTTATCAACACTGGAAATTGATCAAAATTAAAAACATTAAAAAAGAAAGAAAATGAGAACATAGATTATAGGAAAATTGGTTTTTAGGAAAAAAACATATCTCAGAGTCCTAAATGAAATTAATTTTCAACATTTAAAATTAATAATGGAGTATCTATATCATGGATAGACAATTTAAAATATTTGAAGAACCTGTTCTTTCAATCTTTCTTAATTCATATGATTGCATAGTTCAGATTGGGATACTATATTTGTCTATTTGAAGTTTTCTTCCTCTTTTCTTTCCTTCTTGTTAATAAGCTGATAATTGAACCAGAAGGGTTCATATACCATAGATCATTTTATGCTTTAGACCACTCATTCAACTGTAGTGACCTCATGAGAAAACATATTTTTTAATGATTTCCAACTTGATTTTAGATATAAGAGAGATTTGGCTGAGGTGTCCATACATTTAAATATTATCTGAAATGAAGCTGAAATGGGAACCTCTTGAGATTTACCAAAAACTACTAATTGCCCAGTTCAAGAAAAGAATAGTGGGAAAAAAAGCATTCTAGGAAGTCCTTTAGAAGGAAAAATTTAAGAAATTAGAACAGAACACACAAGGCACAAACCAGTTCCAAGAGAGTAATGGAAAGATGATACTGTTTCAGGAAAATGTACAGGGAAACAAAATCATTAAAATTAGAGAGCTCTCATTTAGTCAAGCTAATGATAGCAATACTATCCTTTACTCATCTCAACTCTAAAACTTCCTGCACAATGAACCTGACAAGTTTTGGGAAAGCCTTAACCTCTCAGGACTTCAGATTATTCATCTGTAAAATGAGAATATTAAGCTAAATGCCTCTTAGGTACCTTTCCATGTCCACATCCATCACAATGTGATCCTCTGATCTATTAATACAAATAGAAGATGTCTTAAAAATATGGAAATTTTACAGTTGACTTGTTTTCTAACACATCCTCTATAAATGCAGCTAAAAAAGCAGACCACAGCAAAGAGGAGAAATACATTTCTGCCCCTTTCAATCTCTCTCTCTCGCTCTCTCTCTCTGTATATATATATATATATATATATATATATATTTTTTTTTTAAGCAATTGGGGTCAAGTAACTTGCTCAAGGTTACACAACCAGGTGTTTCTGGGTAGGTGCTAAGTATCTGAGCCTGGATTTGATCCCAGGTTTCCCAACTCTGGGGCTGGCACTCTTACTGTGCCACCTGGCTGCCCCTCACTGTCAATATATTAGCTGGACAAGCAATACCTTCTAACTAGATGTCCAAAATGAATGTCAGGTATACTATATTTCCTTTTTTAGGGGTGTGTAGATAGAACAAGAGTTTTCAATTTTGGAATCTTTGTCTAAGATATCCATTGTATACCAGAGTTATTATTTTATTTCATTTTTAAAAAGAAAAAATAATTTCAAAAGCTCTTGGACCATAATTTGGATTTTGGTTATTTCATTGATGTTTCTGTCTAAAGGTTCACTTGTTTGTTCATTTAATGGATTCACTCAGAAATACAGGAAAATGCAAATAAAGGAAAGGTTAAGCAAAACTCTACATTAATCAAATCCCTGGTTTCTCTTGTCTCAGCATTATGGACTAAGAAAATATTCTTAATAAGTGGGTTCTTAGTCTAAAATCCAATAATTTCTTTTGATAGTTACATTTCAATACAACCTGGTTTTCTTTGTAATTCTCCTTATTTTACTATAAGCATGTAAAAACAATATTCTGAAAATGGAAACATAGGCTTCATCACAATGTCAAAAGTGTTCATAAAACAAACAAACAAATAAATAAACAATGGTTAAGAAGCCCTGCTTTGGAGACATTTCTTCAAACTTTCAATCAAACAAACTCTGAATATAAATAGACTACAAAACAACACTGAACTCCTAATATATGTATCTAGATTAGTATCTTGTTCATTTCTGATCTCATTTGTTGATGATTAATTTATGACTAATTTATGATCTAATCATTAAAAGTATATATATGTATATATCATTTGTGGAGATATATATTAATTCTATAATATAATTTCCTACTATTTATATTAATTTTTCAATTAATCATTAAGGATTTATTGCATTTGTATGCTATACTAAGAACTGGAAATAAAAAGCCCAAAGCAAAATAATCCTTCACTTTAAGGAGATTATGGTCTATAAAGGGTGACATATACACATTATCTATCTTTTTATCTATTCCTCTCTCTAGCTATCTATCATATATCTATCTAATTGTCTATCTGTACATATGCAATACATTTGTAATATGTGTCCTTTTAGAGTTACTGAGCATATTCATTTTGCTCAGAATTCTAAGAGAAATAGTTATTGAAGCAGTTACTCTAAATCAGAGTTCTAGGACAATTTCTACTAAGTTTTGAATATAATAATCTATTATTAAACTGGGGAACTATGGATACTAAAACTGTAGTGTGATTATGGGACAAATATATTTCATCTAATTATAGACAGAAGCTGAAAATATTATTGCTAACCTTACAATAAGGTAAGGTCATTCACATAGAAGATCTAAAGTCTGAATTGAGTTAAGAGATGAAAGAGAGAAGTGAAAAGACAGATTTCATTACTTCAACATCTAATTTGGAAGCTTAAAGTGATAAACAGTATGACTGCTGTTAAGCAATAAGTCCAACAGAACAGAGAAACAATTGGAAGCAGAGTAGTCACTCAGGACCATCACCAGATCAACTAGTTTGTCTAAGACATGGTGCCCAGTGAGGTATTAGTTAAGTATATTATGGAACAACTTGGTTTAATGATGGAAGCATCTATTCATTTTAGGAGCTCTACTCATCAAGGAACTTTTATGGAGAATTCCTGAAACAAAAAGAAGCTATCAAAGTTTATAATTCCAGTACTGTGAATTTATCCAAAGAACATGTTTTCCTTAGTCAAGTGGGTCTTTGGCAGGTTTATATGTGCCTTCTTTCCCCCACAGATACAGCATAAAATAGCAAGAGTATGACCTAGAATAGGGTGGGGGATCTGTGACCTTAAGTGGGGAAATACTAGTGCATTTATTTAGAAAATATAGTCTTCCAACAGAGATATCTGTAGAACCCAGGGATAGTTTGAGTGAAAAATGAATTGTGTTATTCCTCCCCTGGAAATTTAGACATGCCAACATGAAAGCAGTTTGGAATGAGTGAGCCCATCCAGAGAATGAGTAAGTGTCCACATAATCATCTGAGTTGTAAGGTATTAAAGTATGGATAGACATAGATGATATGGTTTTGTTTTTCATCCATTCTAATTTATGAAGATTATCAACTGAAACAGGGTTTTAGTAGAGGCAGAACCTACACCAAGAAATTACGTAACTTGAAATATTATAAGATGTTACTATTTATAGCCCACATTCATGTGTTACTTTAAGGCATACAACCAGATTGACTCAAAACATGGGAATTAGTGCCACAATTGTCATTGTTTAAAGATAAACAAAGAGACTCAAAGAGGTTAAGCAACTTGCTTAACTTAAGAAATTAATGGTCACAAATCTAGAGTTGAATCCAGAGTTTAAACCCAAATCTCCCAACTCTTACACCACATTCCTCCACTTTTTAAGTGCACAATAGGAAATTGGGATAGCATATGATAAGCATTACGTGCCATTTCTCCATAGAAGTAGAATGTGCATTCTATGGGATGATAGCTTAAATATTAGAAGTATTTGCAAAGTAATTTTAAAGTTATCTGCATCTTAACACTTCTTGGGGTAAAAAAAAAAAAACAACCCTTAAGTTGCCCCTGTTCTCTAGTAAACTTTTAGCACATTTCAGGCCATATTTCTTTTTATTTTGTTTCCAGCTTTCCTTTTTCCCACCAGAATAAGAACAATACTAACAAATTAGAACCACAGCCATAAAAGAAGCACACATTTTAAGTTTAGCATTAAACTATTTTAAAATCTAAAATGCTGGAGCAGTTATCTTATAGTTTTGTTTTGTGAGACTCCCTTCTGTAAACCTACAACATATGGTACCATTTCATTTTTCCATTTGTAATGGGAATGCAAATTTGGAAGATCTTCCCTGCCCCTAGGCTAAAATGTACCTGAAGCCTGGGGAGGGAGGCTTGTTTTTCAGTAAATACTTCTTGATTGGCCAGTGAGTCAATAAGGTTGTTACATTCTCTGAGCCAGGAGAAGGCTATATAAGCCCTGATGTGTAGCTTTGTTTTTGGGACTCACTTTGAGAAGTGTTCTGTGATTTGATCTGAATTCTGGGAAGCCGTTCTTGAGAGTCCCCCGGCTTTGAAAAACCCAGAATGTGGAAACCCAGATGTTGACTGGGTATGGATGTAATGGTTGGACAGTTTGGAAAGCTGTCTACTTGATGTTTCTGTCTCGATAATTATGCCTCTGTATACTTTGAGGTTCAGGGTGCTGACCTTTTCTCCTGAACAAGGTAAACGATATATGTCTGACTGATTAAAGTAAGCTTGTTAACCCATTTTGAGTTGCTTTCCTTTAACAAAGCAGATGCAAGAACCTGTGGTAGCTGCAAACCCTGAGGACGCTTGGGGTGCTTGCTGCTACAAATGGCGTCACGAACAGGATCTGCAGAGTAAAAGGAAAGTATGGGGGCTGGGATAATTGTTTGTTTCCCAGTTGTGGTAGCTGTGATTCTGTGGAGCCGTGGAGCAGGAGAGGAGAATGGCCTTCCTGCAGACTTCGCTGAGCTGAGAGCAGGAATGATGAGCTGCCTGCATCGGGACCTGGGCAGAAGCCAGGAGCGGCTGCTGCCTGTGGGAGGAGATGGAGCCCTGGAGTTCGGAATTCAGCCACAGGAAAAGATAAGAACTGAGCAGCAAAGCAGGGGCACTGTGTGTGTTTCCTGGCTGCATCCCACAGTTTGGGACCCAGGGGGAGGATGGACTTGTGACTATGGTGGGTGGGATGAAGTGCCTTGGATCCCCAGGGACCCCACCTTGTTGGTTTTGTTGCCCAGCCCCCTGTCTGTGCTTGGAGGCAGGGGCTGGAGCTGTGTGAGGGGAAGGACACTCCCCTCCCCCCAGAACTTTATTTGAACTCTTGTTCTGAATTGAAGTGATAATGCTATGTACTTTGTGTTTGTTTAAGGCCCAGTGGCCACTTTGGTAACTTTAGTTCTGTACCTTGAAAATGTAACCTAAGAATGTACTTTGTGTTTGTTTAAGGGCCAGTGGCCACTTTGGTAACTTTAGTTCTGTACTTTGAAAATGTGACCTAAGAAATGTTCAGAGCTAATTCAAAAAGTAAATTGTTTATGCTATGGGCATGAAAGATCTTGGGGCCGAATGTAATGGGAATGCAAATTTGGAAGATCTTCCCTGCCCCTAGGCTAA
>NW_027187345.1:4510053-4566690 GCF_028583685.1 Petaurus breviceps papuanus
TACTTTGAGGTTCAGGGTGCTGACCTTTTCTCCTGAACAAGGTAAACAATATATGTCTGACTGATTAAAGTAAGCTTGTTAACCCATTTTGAGTTGCTTTCCTTTAACAAAGCAGATCCAAGAACCTGTGGTAGCTGCAAACCCTGAGGACGCTTGGGGTGCTTGCTGCTACACCATTCCATAAAAATTTACTGAGAACTTAACTGTGCCCAACACAATGAACTATGCACTTTTGAAACCTATTTCTCTGAATATAGCCTTTTGTAAGCTTGTTTCTAGTAGACCATTTGTACCAAGAATAGTTAAAATGTAGAAGTAGTAAAACTTGTTAAAATTAGTTAAATATTAATTTAGTCCTGTTTTTAAGACAATCATGCACTATGTTTTTTGCAAGGTAGGGCAATTGGGGTTGACTTGCCAATGGTCACATGGCTAGTAAATGTTAAGTGTCTGAGGCTGGATTTGAAATCAGGTTCTCCTGACTCCAGGGCCAGTGCTCTATTCACTGCACCACCTACCCACCCTGGCACTACTGATTTTTTAAACATGACTATCCAAAATCTGATAAAGTTAATATCATGAATAATATTAGTCTATAAAACTTGATTCACATTGAAATTTAAATGTGAAGCATCTCATTTGTATAGGCTCTCTCCTTTTAACAAAGGACCTAATAAATTTATTTCTAAAACTATTTCAGATTCTGGAGTTTGTTCCTGCATTGGCAATTATTGCTATTTCTTCTTTATTTTGTAACAATGTAATGTGTACCGAACACCAAAAGCTAATGACTTTCCTGTCCTCTCAGACTCTCAGGGAAGTTAGTTTTCACCCTCATCACATCAAGGGTGATGTCCAGTTTTTACTCCTGTCTATAGGTGGGGAACAGGGAATTGCATCTTCTAATCAAACTCACTATATAATAAATCCTCTTCTTCCTAGTAAACTTCTTATATCCCTTCATTTTGTTTCATTTAAAATAATTCCCAGTGATAGACTGTATAAAGGTTTTATGTGGAACAAAAGAAAAAAAAACATATCTTATTAATAAATGTACTCAATGAACATATGTGTCTAACTCATGATTCTGTTCATGCCTTTATCAGCTTTCAATGCACCAGGCAGGGAAACTGTTAGATGGGTCAATTTTAATTGATATGGCACAGGCAGGAAATCAGAGCATCTTGTTGGCCTTTTCTGAAGTATGCACAGATTAATCAAGGAAAATCATACCCAAAGTTGGCTTCACTTCCTAGCAATCATATTTCTGTTCCCTTATCACAAGATTATCACATTTTCTTCTGGCTAGAAGGGAGATGTACTTAATTTAATTGTTTCACTTCCTTTATACAGGATAAGCATGAGATGGTTTTATCCCCTTAACATAAGGTCACTGGGTGTTAAAGACTTGCCAAGACAGCCAAATTGTCATAATTTAAGTATAATTTCATTCTTTGTGTTCAAATGCAGTCTTTTAAAATCCACTACTTCAACTTTCTCAGTTATGCATTTGACTACAAGCATACTCCTGAACTGCACTCATATGGGGCTGTATGTGAAGGACTCAATACTTGGCAAAATATACATGCATCTTAGCAAAATATACCCACATGTTGAAAAGGTTAAGAAAGTCATAGGGTGACCAAATTTAAATAATCCTTTTTAGTAGGAGATGTGCTCATGACCACCATCTAGTGGTGAAAAGGTAACAGTTTTGTTAAAAGAAAGTCATTGATGGTGCTGGGCAATCATTTTGTACATCACTATGGCATTCCTCCATATCTGTAAAATTATCCAGGTGGGTACTCCCACCACTGGCTTAAATTAAAAAAAAATGTAAAATGAGAATTTTGGACTTGAAGATTTCTAAGATCTCTTTCCAGCACTAAATCTATGATTCAATGGTCTATATAACATGGAGGAGACTTTCCTCTAGGTCAGTTTAAGACTTTATTTAAAAACTTTTAAAACATACTTTGCAAATAATTTTACATAATTTTGTCTACATTTGCTATTTTTAACCCTCACTTAATAATCAGACTACCTCTTTTCTTAATAATAATTTTGAATAAATTACTAAGCACTTTTTGCATGTAAAATTATGCTAAGTACTATTTATTCAAAGAGAAAAGTAAGACAGCCCCTGTTCCTGAAAAATTTTATATCATAATAGGACACAGGCCCTTAAAAATGGGGCCCATCATAGACCAACAGCTCACACTGTTCACCAATATAAGGTCAAAATGGGTACATAATTTAGATATAAAGGGTGATACCATAAGTAAATTAGGAGAACAAGGAAGAGTTTGCCTGTTAGATCTATGGAGAGGGGAAGAATTTATGACCTAACAAGAGATAGAGAACATTATTAAATGCAAAATAGATCATTTTAATTACATTAAATTAAAAAGGTTTTACACAAACAAAACCTATGTAACCAAGATTAGAAGGAAAGAAGAAAGCTGGGAAACAGAGGGGGGGGGGCAGAAGAGAAGGGAGGGAGGGAGAAAAATTTGTAACTCAAAATCTTACAAAAATGAATCTAGAAAACTATCTTTACATGACCCCAGACTGCACCCCATATCCACAGATGGGCAATGCAACAGAGCCCTATACCCAGTGCCAGCAAAGGGACCCCTGTAATCTCCTTCTGACCAGTTGTCAGACTCCCTTACTGTTTGTAGGCTGAGAGCTCTGGAAGCACCAGCTGCTGCAGCTAATTCAGTCATCCCTGAGGCCTGCTGCTGATTTGCTGAGGTTGGCCCTCCACTGGTACAGCTTGAGCTAGACAGTACTCCACTCTCACCCCAGTGTGACAGACCTTTTCTGCATACCTTTTAAGGTCTTAGGAGGGAAAAACTGTTTCATCCCATCGTTTTCTGGGTTCTTCCACTCCAGAATTCATTTTGAGGTGTTACTCAAAGTTGTTGGCAGGGGACATAGGGAGAGCTCAAGCTAGTCCCTGCGTTTTCTCCACTTTCATAGCTCTGCTCCCCATGATTCTGTCTTCAAAGCTACTTCTTGGAGTCTGCAAGTCTTTGGTGCTTCCAAGATAGTGTTATCATGCGACAGGTGTGAATACTGCTCTCCTGATCTTCACTCTGGTCTTTACCCATTCAGGGCCTCTAATCCCCTACAGATGTAAGTGGCAGTGCTCCTCTCGGCTTTGAACTCTGCCTAGGGCCCCTGCTCCCATGTAAACAATTACAAGCTCTTCTCTCTGCCCTCAAACTGTGATCTAGAACTGCTTATAGGCAAAAGACTTGCCAATCAGCCAGATTCGCCCAGTCCCAACAAAGCATCCCCGGTAATTTTTCTTTTTTTCCGACCAACTGTCCAACCACCCATATCTCCTCTGGATTGAGAACTCCTGCTGCTGCTGTCCTGGCCACTTCCAAGGCCCCCCACTAGTGCTCCTGCTGCCCTTTGTGAACATGCCCACTCCAGGCTGCAGATTTCTGCAGATGTCCTAAATTACCTTAAGATAGAAAAATTTTGCCCTCAGATTTTTGTTGCTTCTGTTGCTCCAAAATTTGATTAGCGATGTTATTTTTAAATTGTGTTGAGGGGAATATTAAGAGTTCAGCTGGGAACTGGCCTGTGTGAAACCGTTTTGAATCTATCCTAAATTGATTTTTATAAATGTAATGAGAGCACTGGAGGAAAAAAAGGAAAATAAATGAGAGTTGGAAAGAGAATTACTAATATGGCACAAAAAGTACAAAATTTTGCCCAAGCAACATTATCTGAGAATTAAAATAGAATAAATAAAGCCAATCACTTCACAGGAAAACAAGAAATATTCAAACAAATTCAGAAGACTCAAAAAATAGAAGAAAATATTGGGTATCTCATAGAAATTCAAAGGACCTGGAAAAACAAAAGATCAAGGAGAAAAACGTTTAGAACCATTAGATTACCTGAATGCCTGACCAAAACAAGAACTTCAATATCCTACTTCAACAAATCTTAAAAGAAAACTACCCAGATATTTTAGAACCAAAAGGGAAAGTAAAAATAGGGGGGAAATGATCAGTTACTTCCTGAAAAAAATGTCAAAATGAAAACTCCCAGGAAAATCATAATCAAAATCCAGACACACTAGGTCAAAGAAAAAAATACAGGAGGAAGCCAAAAAGAAAGAATTCAAGTACCAGGTGACCACAGTCAGGATCATGCAGAATGTTTGGATACACTCACAATTCCACCAAAAACAGCTGTCTTTATTTATTTATTTTTTGTCATTTTTGCCAATCAGATAGGTGGGAGATAAAAACTTCAAGTTGTTTTAATTTGAAATTTTCTAATTATTTGTGATTTGAATCCTTTTTTCCCCATATGATTTTTTTTTTTTTTGCTTTTTGGAGGGCAATTGGTGTTGTTACTTGCCCAAAGTAACATGGCTAATTTTTGTGTTAAGTGTCTGAGGCCAGATCTGAACCCAGGTCCTCCTGACTCCAGGGCCAGTGCTCTATTCACTGCACCACCTAGCCTCCCTTCCCCATATCATTTTCAATAGCGTGGATTTCTTTTGAAAAGTCCTTGTTCATATTACCAGCTGAAATTCCACAATGGTTGCTACCATTGTTAATATATAGGACTAGCCCAGTAGCAGTGTGGGGATAACCAAATACTATTCTTCAGCAAGGTTTTTGTTGGAAATAGTCTATAGTTTTCTTATTGTTATCATTTCCACCCCATCTTACCTCCAATTTCTCTTTGGTTTAACTACAACTTCAGTTCTTTGGAGATTTGTGGCCTTGCAAAATGTGCAATCATAGAATATTCCTAGGAGAAGACTGTATATAAAATGGTGAGCTTTTAAGCCAGGGAACAGATTGGAATTATTAAAAACACTTTAATTTTTCAAATGTAATGCAGCCTAACTCATAATCTAACTATATTTCCCATCCAAGACATTAGTTCTGATGGACTAATTTAATGGAGTAGTCATTCATAATAACCATAAAATCTTGAATTTATATATACTGTTTTGAAGTTTATAATTCATTTTTCTCCTGACAGTACTATGGAAGTAAATAGTACAATTAGTATTATAAGCATTTTGTGGATGAAGAAAGAGGGGATTTAAGAAATAACATGGCCACAGTTACACTGACATTGACTGGCAGTGATAGGGTTTAGGATCAGATCTTCATGGTCAAAATTCATTGCTCTATCCACTATATATTGTTCATTCTTCTGTTTGAATTTTACTCTCATTTTTTTCTGAACTCCCCTTCCACAATCTTTTTTTGGTTTGTTTTGTTTTTATTTTTTTTTCAAATGCTTTATTAACTTCTGATTTACATCATTCATTTCTGCCAGATTTTGAGTTACAAATTTTCTCCCCATTCTTTCCTTACCCACCACCCCAAAATAGCAGTCCCACAGGATATCCCCTCCTTCAATCTGTTCTCTCCCATATTTACTCCCATACCCCTTTCAACTTTTCCAGTGGATCTCTGTGCCCCAGTGCCTGTATATCTTATTTCCCAATTACATGTAAAATAGTATTAATAATAGTATATATATATATATATTTATTTATATATAATGTTAATATATATTATGTTAAACATATATATATATATATATACATATATTTAACATTTGATTTTAAAACTTTGAATTTCAGATTCATTCCCTTCCTCCCTTGTCACCCACCCTTACTGGGAAGAGGCAGTTCAGTATAGGCTGTACATGTGTGGCTAATGGAAAACAATAACATAGTAGATATATTGTAAAAGACTAACTATATTTCCCTCCCTCCTATCCCACCTCCCACTTGTTCTATTCTCTACTTTGATCCCATCCCTTTTCAAAAGTGGGTGCTTCCAACTTCCCTCCCCCCCAGCCTGCCCTTCCTTCCATCATGCCCCCTCTCTTCCCTTCCCCCCTACTCTCCTGGAGGGTGAGATACCCTATTTAGTGTGTATTTCATTCCCTCCCCAAGCCAAATTCAATGGGAATAAGGTTGACCCATTCCCTTTTGCCTTCATATTCTTCCGCTCCATTGTAACCATTTTTCCTTGCCTCTTCTGTATAAGATAGTTTACCCCATTCTGTCTCTCCCCATCTCCTCTCATTATATTCCTCTCTCACCTCTTAATTTCACCTTTTAAGTATCATCCCTTCCCGTTAAATTGGTCCTGTGCCCTCTAACTATGTATACCTGTAAGTATATATACACATATTCATATATGTATTCATATACCCATGTACCCTCCTATTATATATATATATATATTTCTATTCCCTTCAACTACTGAGAAAAGTTTCATAAGTTACAATTATTGTTTTTCCATGTAGGAATGTTAATAGTTCAACTTTGATAAGTTCCTTATGATTTCTTTTCCCTGTTTACCTTCTTATGCTTCTCTTGCTTCTTGTATACGAATGTCAAATTTTCTGTTCAACTGTGGTTTTATCAGCAAGAATGCTTGAAATTCCTCTATTCCACTGAATGACCATATTTTCCCCTGAAACTTCATACGCAGTTTTGCTGGGTAGGTGACTCTTGGTTTTAATCCTAGCTCCTTTGACCTCCAGAATATATTCCGAGCCCTTCAATCCCTCAGTATAGAAGATGCCAGATCCTGGGTTATCCTGATTGTGTTTCCACAATATTCAAATTGTTTCCTCCTGGCTGCTTGCAATATCCTCTCCTTAATCTGGGAATTCCAGAACCTGGCTATAATATTCCTAGGAGTTTTCTTTTTGGGATCTTTTTCAGGAGGTAATAGGTGGACTCTTTCAACCTCTATTTTGCCCTCTGGTTCTAAAACATCAGGGCAGTTTTCCTTTTTTTTTTTCTTTTTTATTTTGAAAGCAATTGGGATTAAGTAACTTGCTCAAGGTTACACGGCCAGTTTTTTCTGGGTATGGATTTGATCCCCAGGTCATCCTGACACTGGAGCTGGTGCTCTTACTCACTGAGCCTCCTGGCCACCCCTAAGTAATTGGGGTTAAGTAACTTGCTCAAGGTTACATGGCCAGGTGTTTCTGGGTGGGTGCTAAGTGTCTGAGCCTGGATTTGATCCCCAGGTCATCCCGACACTGGAGCCAGTGCTCTTACTCTCTGTGCTACCTAGCAGCCCTTAGGGCAGTTTTCTTTGAGAACTTCCAGGAGGATGATTTCTAGGTTCTTACTTTGATCATGGCTTTCAGGTAGTCCAATATTTTTTTAATTTTCTCTCCTGGATCTATTTTCCAGGTCAGTGGTTTTTCCCATGAGACATTTCACACTGCCTTCTATTTTTTTTATTTGTTTGGATCTCTTTAACAGGATCTTGATTTCTCATAAAATTATTAGCTTCCATTTGCTCCAGTCTAATTCTGAAGCAATGATTCTCCTCATTGAGCTTTTGATATTCTTTTTCCATCTGGCAAATTCAGCTTTTTAAGATATTCTTCTCCTCATTGACTTTTTGAGCCTCTTTTGCCATTTGAGTCAGTCTGTTTTTTAAAGTGTTATTTTCCTCAATCAGTCTGTTGACTCTCATGTCATAATTTTCTTGCATTGTTATCATTTCTCTTCCCAATTTTTCCTCTGCTTCTCTTATCTGCTTCTTAAGGTCATCTATGGCCTTTAACCAGCTTGTATTTTCCTTTGAAGCTTTTGGTGCAGGAGTTCTGACTTCACTGTCTTCCTCCTGTTCCATGCTTTGCTCCTTTTTTCCCCAAATTATGAGTCTAATGTTGGAATCTTCTGTCTTCTTTGTTTCCTTTGCCTGGTCATGTCTCCTCTCAGTCACTTGACCCCTGTGCTTTTTGCCACAGTAGCACTCTGCCACCAGACAGTGGAGCTTTTGTCCAAAACACTGGGGTTTTCTCAGTTGCTGGAGGTATTAGATGGGTGTCCTCTCTGAGGTCTCCACATGCTCTGGCAAGCTGGACATACACCCCAGTACCTCCACCCTACAGTGCAATCCAGATCCAAGAAGGTTCAAGCAATAGCGATTACTCCTTAGACTAGTGTTTTTTCCCCCTACACTCTGCAGGCCAGGAGCTGAAGCCACCACATGGCACTGGCTGGCTGTGCAGGTGTCTCAGCAGCTTCTCATCCTGGAGGCAAAAGCCACATACTCCCACTTACTGGTCCCAAAGTCCAGACTGCACTGACCTGTCATTTTGTCCTTCGCATCTATGGGTTGATAATTCTGGAAAGGGCCACAGCTGCTGCTGATCTGGAGTCCCTTGGGCCAGCAGCTGGTCAAGCCCGCCCTGGAGCTAAAGCCTTGGTGTGGGGCTGGGCTCGACTCCCAGAGCCCTGCGCTGGCTGATTCCTGTCAGCCTGCTGGGCTGTCCTCAGCAGGAGGCTAGCTTCTCTGTGTCATTTTGTGGGTTCTGCAGCTCCAAAGTTTGTTTAGAGTCCCCTTTTTACATGGATTGGGGAAGGTGGAAGCTGGAGCTGTGAGGAGGTCCTGCTTCTAGTCCTCCATCTTGGCTCTGCCCCCCCCCCCCCACCTTCTACAATCTTGACATTCTTATTTTTATTCTTATTTTTTTTCACACACACACATAATCAATACCAACATCTGTCTTCAATGTAAGCTTTCATCTTGGCCCTGAAAAATCACAAAATTGCATGTAAATAGGATTCTACTCTGGTATGTGACTCTGGAGTGTGGCAGAAGAAGACTTAGGTAGGAGAGGAGCCAACATTTGTGAATATTCTCTTCAAGCCCTATGTAACATCTGGTCAAAAGGGAAATGGAGGAAACCAAATCAATTAAATATTCTGCTTCTTTCTGAGATGTAGGCTCCATCTATGATAAAAAAAAATGCCATTATCATACTCATGTACAGGAGATGGCATAAAAGTTATAAAATATAGATTTTTAGAGATCCAAATTACCTTATATTTTATGAAGGGAAGATGTATTGAACTTCCAAAAAGCAAAAGAATAAGATTCTAAGGATATTTCTTATTTACAATTAGGGCAGTTTCCTCTATTCAGTTTCCAATGTTAATAATTAGTATTTATATAGCACTTTAAGGTTACAAAGTACTTCAGAAATATTATCTCATTTTATTCTCACAACAACTCTGGGAGAGAGCTACTACTATTATGCCCATTTTACAGATGGGGAAACTAAGCAGCTAAATTGAACAAGTAGTTGAAGGTCATATACCTAGTAAGTGTCTTTGGCTCAATTTGAACTCAACTCTTTCTGACTCCAAGTTCTGCACTCTAGGCATTATGCCTCCTAGTTGGTTCAAACCTGATTAATTTGAGCTGAGATTGAAGTCTTTAGGATTATTCTTATAAACTAGGAGTTATGAATCAAATAATAATAATGAACCTGTTGTGTCATCATGTATTGCCATTTATATTCCAAACCAATCCAATCTAATAATTATTTATTAAATACCTACTATGTGCCAAACCTGTGCTAAGCACCAAGCATACAATTAATAGAAAGAAACCTAATCCCTGTTCTCAAGGAACTTACATTTTAATACAGGAGATGACAGACAAAAAAGCAGGAAAGAAAGTGGAAGGGAGTCAGTAGAGAGTGTTCAGCACAGGGGCATTTTGTACCAGAGAGTTGAAACCAGACAGAACATTAGATGCAAAAAGGAGTGATCTGAGACAAAGTCTAGTTTCTGGAAGACATTGGGAGGAGATTGGTACTCTGCCCTCCATTCAGAGTGGAGAAAAGGCTGAGGGAAGTGGTGTCCAAATATTTCCAGGGTTTCAGTTAAGGATACTATGAAGACCTCCAAATATAGTTTGATGAATAAATAGCAGAGATCATCCCATTTTGGAGTTCAGTGGTCTATTGTCCATTCTCTGAAACTGGTGGAGATCTTATCATTTTATATAGGGTGATAGTCTTTCAAGTGTTTCAAAACTCTCAAGTGGTTCAGAGGCACACACTATTCTATAAAATAAGCACTCCAAAATCCATGAACATAAGTGGGTTTAAAAAAATCCATGAACACACAAAGATACAAACTGAACTAACTATGAAGCATAGTTCACAGCACACAGTTCCTCAATGGTCTATTTCTTTTCCCATTAACTGGTTTCAATGTCCAAGAAAGCCAAAGCTTTTAATGAGTCCTTTAAGAGCAGGCTACAAAACTAACCTTTGTCCTTCCCATGGGCCAAAACTTTTAATAAATTACCTCAGACCTCTACCATTGAGACTGAAATTATATGCACAGGAATGCATCACAGGTAAGGAGTAACTTGCATTCACATATGCATATATGCAGAGATTATTGCCTGATACTATAGACAGCTATAATAACACAAATCATAAGCTCTTTATAAGGCAGCTGTTGTCAAGGAACAGATATAACAATTTTGGAGATTTATCATACTAATGTTTCCTTAGTAAAGAGGTTTTCTTACCTCATACCTGATATTTTCTTTTTCTGCTAATCATATGCCAAGGCTGGGGAATTCTACTTCCTCAATATCTGTCTTCTCATTGTCCTTGTTCAGGCCCTCATTATCCTTTTTCTTGAAGTACTGGAGCTTCCAACTGAACTTCCTGCTCCTAGTTTTAAAGACCTTCAGGGGAGGGAGGATATGGGGGAGAGGGAACTCACCCTATCTCTAAGCAGCTCATCCTACTTTTGAACAGCTCTCATTAGGAAGACTTTCCTGATGTCGAGCCTAAATTTGACTCTTTGCAACTTGCAGCCCTAATGCCTTTTATTTCTGCCTTCTGAAGTCAAACTGAAGAAGTCTAATCCTCCTTCTGTAAAGTAGTCCTTCAAATATTCATGGCAGTTCTTTTTGTGGTAACCAAAACAAAAGCAAAATCAGAAATTGTAGGAATACCCATAAGTTGAGGAGTTCCTAAATAAATTGTGGCAAATAAATGTGATGGAGTGCTATTGTGCAAAAAGAAATGAGAAAGGGATGATTTAAAAAATATATTAAAAGGCTTGTAATAAGGATAGATAGAAAAGATAAAATAATAGAATAGATAAAAGAAGAGGAAAAATTTATATTATAATATCACTTTATTAAAACTAGAGATTATGAAGACTTTAAATAATTGGTAAAGACTGAAGAACAGAACCAAACGAGCCATTTATACAATAGTAACACTATAAAGATAACTTTGAATCTTTTGTTTCAAACACTAAAAAATAGAGAGGTTGAGGACTACAGATGTGGAATTTTGCATGTACTTTCATATGAGTTCATTTTATTAGTGGATTTTGTTTAGTTGTTTTATTGCAAGAGGGCAAAGGTAATCTTGACATATTTTTAATGTAAAAACAAAACATGTCAAAACTTTAAACAATAAATATTTGAAGATAATTATTATATTAGTCACGAATTTCCTCTCATAAATATGCTCAATCCTTTAACTGACCTTCTTATAACATGGATTCAAGCCCCTTTACTTCCTTCTAGTTGCCTTAATCTAGATATCCTGGAAGGACACATATCAATGTCCTTCTTAAACCATAGTGCATCATACTGAACACAGTACTTGAAATGAGGTTTGAAAAGGGCAGAGTATGATGGGACTATCGACTCCATATTTTTGATATCCATGTTCCTTTTATCTTAGTCAAAGTTTCCATTTGATTTTTTTTAGGTTTCCACATCATACTGCTGACTCATATTAAGCCTGAGGTCCACTAAAAAACCCAGACCTTTTTTTGTTTTTCAGAAATGTGTGTGTAATCATGAATACCTCTATCTTATGCTTGTGAAATTGATTTTTTTTTTTGGTCTCAAGTACAAAATGTCATATTATCCCTATTGAATTTTATCTTATGAGATTCAGCCCATTCATTACTATAATTGACCCAGTAAGTCCAGCAATCCATACAGTTCTGGAATTTTCTGATTATATTGGTCTTTATCTAATTCTTCTCTCTCTCTATCTTCCAAAAGAATAAAATGCTTTATCAAAGTGTTCCATGAAAACTCACTTAATGCCTCTAATTAAAAAATGATCTCTTTTGAGGTCCTCCTTTGTTTCATCATACTCTATATTATTTTGAATGGTTATTAATTATGCATATATGTCATAACCAATCCCACCATTATTTTTAAAGTTCTTGAAGACATGGCTATTATTTTTCATATTTGTATAATTAGGATCCAACACATTAGGTGGTTTTTGCTTTACATTCACCTGTATTCCCAAGCAGGTTCAAGATTTAGCTATCAAAACCCTGCAAAGATATTTTCAATATTTACTTGTCCAATGAGATTGTTCCCTTTAATTTTTTTCAAAACGAGACATCTGTATTTCTTTAAAGAGATATTTATACCTTGTTAACAAATTAAGATTTCATTTCTTCTATTACCCACTCTTTGCTTCCTCTATCAACTATGCATGGTGGAGAGATAAGGGATAACAACAATACTACTTTGTGAATTGCATGTGCTAGCTACCTTGTAGGATTGCTGGAAGAGATTGGCCTTGCACATATTAAAGCAAGCAGCTTGTAAATAGTAACAATTTTGTATGTTTTGTTTTTAAGTCTATTTTCATTCTTGCGATCATTAATAATGATTTTCACTGCATGTTTCTGAAGACAAAATGTGGCTTGAATGATATAAATGTTTTCAAGAAATTTTGGGATAGCAGGCTATGGATCAATTTCTTGTTTTATCTCATTGCCTTTTATGATATGCTATCATAGAGCTATCATTCTACTCAAAGAATTATGGACTGAAACCAGAGTTTCGTTGAACAAACCTGGCTTGCAGTTTTGTACTTGTATTATATTATGTCTCTATGTGGAATGATGTTTTGTACACATATGCCAACATTTTTATATATCCTTTTTGTTGGCGATTTTTTTTCTTATTCCCTTTATCAAATATCTTTAACAGTCTTTGATAGATACTGAAAATACACAAGTGCCTGAATGTACATCCTTTCTTAACAGAGCACAAAGCAAATGAAATTCTATCTTTCGGTGGTTTTCAATCAACACTGATGCTGATTTTCTCAAACACCATCAAAAAGTGCTGTAAATAAGAAAATCTCTATTCTATTAAATGGAATATTCATTCTGAACTGCTTTGCTCCTGCCTCTACAGCACTAGCTTTAAATGTTTAAAATTTAGTTACTCCCAAGGCTGCTTGGAGCAAAGAAAGGAAAAGAAAGAGAAGATGAATTAGGAGGAGGGAAAGGAAAGAAGGAAAGGAGAGGAGAGGAGAGGAGAGGAGAGGAGAGGAGAGGAGAGGAAAGGAAAGGAAAGGAAAGGAAAGGAAAGGAAAGGAAAGGAAAGGAAAGGAAAGGAAAGGAAAGGAAAGGAAAGGAAAGGAAAAGAGATGTGATGAGTCCCTATGGTCCTATTCTTAATTTCTCTGCTACTGGTTGGAAAGGGATAATTGTAATTATGCCTTGATTCCTACATAATGGCAAGCCAATTGGCTATGATTTTTGGCTAATCTTAAACTGATTTAATTGTTCTAGGCAATTAGGTGGAACAGTGTATGGGAACACTGAGTTTGAAGGCAAGAAAACCTCAGATACCAGCTTGGTGACCCTAGGCAAGCCCCTTAACTTCTGTTTGCTTCAGTTTCTTCACCTTTAAAATGGGGTTAATAAAAGTATCTACCTGCTAGCACTGTTGTGAGGATCAAGTGTGATAATATTTGTAAAATGCTTAGCACAATGCTTGACACATAGGCACTATATACAATATTTCCTTCCTTCCTTCTTTCCTTCCTTCCTTCCTTCCTTCCTTCCTTCCTTCCTTCCTTCCTTCCTTCTTTCCTTCCTTCCTTCCTTCTTTCCTTGCTTCCTTAATTCCTTCCTTCATTTCTTCTTGCCTTCTTTTCTAAACACAGATTGGAACCAAATAAAATGTTTCCAGAAATGCCAAATCTATAAGACTCTCCTTGTCTTCCCCCTCAGGATGATCCTGAGAATGATTCAGGGAAGGAGCTCCTCTTACATGAATACTTTCAGCCATCTTGAAAATGTTTCCCTTAGAGCTTCTCCATTTGATCTCTTAAAACTAATTTTCTAGCGGTTAACATAATTTAAATTAGATTTGCAAAGGATAGAATTTCCTACTGTGCCCCTCTATTCATTCCTCCAGTACTAAAATGATGTTTACCACTTGGTAACCTTCAGAGATCTGTCCCCAATTGAATGAATGAGTGGAAATGTCCAACAAACCATTTACAGCACATATCTAGGCCAGTTGCCTTCCATGAGGAAGACAGGACTATTAAGGGAAGCTACTTAAGAGATCTGTGTCTATCACCACTAATATCTATTTTTTTATCCATAAGGAACAAGTTAATATCTTTCCATAAACTCTCCCTCCAGATTCCTCAGATAGTAGTGATTCTTTTTTAGTGATACCATTTTCAAAAGTATCATCAAGCCAAGTAATAATTTTCTAAATCAGGATACTGTCATGTCAGTATTACCTGGTTGCTCCTCACTTTCAGATGTAACAGTATACACTCTGGAGCTGTGGAGTGTTTGTGTGTTTGTGTGTGTGTGTGTGTGTGTGTGTGTGTGTGTGTGTGAAATCCTTTTCCATTATTCCCAGGGTTTCTGTTTGCCTATTCCTAGTTAAGAACATAGAATCACTCACCTGAAGCTGCTGCAGGCACAGCTATCAACTAACAGCTAACTCAAGACCATATCAAATGGAGCAGAGAGCTGCTTAGGGATTTCATTAGAGCTGAAAGAACTCTGGGGGCACAAATGTTGATGACCCCATTTATTCAACACACATGAACCAATTCCTTACTTCATGTGCAGCACTGAGTTAGGCACTACAGAATGTATCAAAGGATGGTATTAATCAGATCCCCAGACAGGGCTCCATGCATTGCTGAATAAGGACAGCTTCAATTTTATAGAGTATTCTGGAGTTTTAACAAGAACTCATACCCAAGCATTGTGACTCCTAATCTTCTGTTCTTTCTATTGCACCAAACTGATATTGCCTAGTATGTTAAAACACATATCCTCTCTTATCCTTAATTATTAAAAAACAAACAAACAAACAAAAACTTACTATTTGACCCCTAGTTGGAAAAAACTTTTTTTTGACAGGAGGCAGGTAATGTAATTATAATTAATACAATTACATTATATTATTATATTAATTATAATATAATCATAATTAATATTATTACACTATATTGTTTATAATGTATTGTATGTTCATTATAATATAATTATAATTAGTATAATTAATAATAATTAAATTTAATTCTATAATCACTTATTAAAAACCTACTTATGTTCAAAATACTGTGTCAGATATTGGAAATACAAAGGCAACATTGAAAATGCTCTTTGTTCTCAAAAAGCTTACTGGGGGTATAAGCAGGTAGTTGTCGCAATGAATCAAGTCAGGAGTTCAACTCATGCCTCAAACGCTTACCAGCTATGTGACCCTGGGCAATTCATTTGACCTCTGCCTGTGTCAGTTTTGTCATTTGTAAAATTGGTATAAAAATAGCACCTACCTCTCATGGTTGCTATGAAGATAAAATGAGATAATACATGTATATTACCACAAAGCTTGGGGACAGCTAAGCGGTGCAGTGAATAGAGCACCCACCCTCAAGTAGGGAGGACCTGAGTTCAAATCCAACCTCAGACACTTCACACTTACTAGCCATGTGACCTTGGGCAAGTCACTTAACCCCAACTGCCCTGCCTTCCCCCCTTCAAAAAGCAAATATATTATCACACAGCTTAAATACTATGTAAGAGGTTTTGTTGTTAACTCTTCATGACTCCATTTGGGGTTTTCTTGATAAAGATACTAGAATAGTTTGCCATTCCCTTCTCCAGTTCATTTTTACAGAGGAGGAAACTGAGGCAGACATGGTTAAGTGATTTGCCTCTGGTGACACAACTAGTTAGATTCTGAGTCCAGATTTGAACTCAGGAAAATTAGTCTTTTGACTCCAAGTCTAACATTCTATCCACTCTGTCACCTAGCTGCCCCATTTAAATGGTTGTCATGATTATTATTATAAGAGGCAGCATCTGAGCTAAGATTTGAAGGCAACTAGAGGTTTTAGTAGATGACATGAGGAATAAGTACATTTGCAATGATGTGCATAGTATGGAGGCAGAAGTTGGAAATCTGAGTTAGGGCAAAAACAAAGAGGTCTGTTTGACTATAGCCCAGAGAATTCAAAAGGGAATTAAAAGTGAATACTTACCTACCACAGCATTTTTACTGAAACATTCTTCTTATTCTTTCTTGTGTTATTGCTAAAATGACTATATAAATGATTGTCCCAGTAATAGATGTCTATTCCTTGTAAGTTCCTTGAGGCCAGGGACTCTATTTTACCCTCTTTTTATGCCATTAGTGCAAAGCACAATACCATACACATAGTAGACACTTAAATATTTATTGACTAACTGATAGCACTGCTATTCTATTTTAGTTATGTTCTGTATTTGGTTACAAGTATCTCTCAAGACTGAATAAACACCAGTATGTAGGTTTTGACACAGAGGTGAGGTCTTTATTGAACTCTTCTTCAAGTCTTCCCAGAATCTGCTGTACTAGAAAATACCAAAGGCTTAAACTGAAGGGGGGGCACATTTTAAGACTTTTCTATATTAAATGTGTATATATATATATATATATATATATATATATATATATATATTATTCAGTTCAAGATAGTCTGGCATGCAAAAATTCCAACAACAACAGATAATGTGTTTTCTGCATCACAAAAAGGATTCTGGACCTAACAACATAATTTATAGGTTTTCTATACATAGCTGACGCCCTGATATATACAAAATGATAGGGTTTTGTCACCCATTTTTCTGTTGTGATAAGTGAGAAACTTTTCTAGAGAGGGAGTAATTCTTACCAAGGTATATATGGGAACGATCAATCAACAAGCATTTATTAAGCACCTGCTATTCTGCTACGCACTAAGGATAGAAAGCAAACAAAAATAAGGGTTCCTGATCATTAGTACCTTACATTTCTATTCAAAGAAAATATGTATACACCAAAGTCAATTCAACTTTCATCTTAAGGAGATGCCTACAGTCAAGTATAAAACAACCTCCCAAGTATAAAGAAAAATTCAGCCTGTCCTAGGGAAAACTGTGGACAACTAGGTGGCACAGTGGCTAGAATGCCAGGCCTGGAGTCAGGAAAACCTGAATTCAAATCCAGCCTCAGATACAATAGCTATGGGACTCTGGGCAAATCACTTAACCCTATTTGCCACAGTTCCCTCATCTGCAAAATGAGCTGGAGAATTGGTAAACCACTTCAGAATCTTTGTCAAGGAAATCCTAAATGGGATCAGCAAGAGTCATACACAACTGAAATGACTGAACAACAACAACAAAGGAAAAGCTTCTACCTAGAAGTCAGATTTAGTGTCTGGTCTCATCTCTACCACTAGACAGTCATTTCACATGGATCAAACCTGTAAGAATAGGAAAATAACAATCTATCATACTTGGTTCACAGTATTGTTCACATATATGTGAAATTATATAGAAAAATAAAAAAAAATACTCAAAATAAAACATAGTACCAAATAATACTGAATGGCACTGACTGAGCACTTTTTTCTTAAACACTTTATCAACCTCTGTAAAAGAATTTATATTTTGATCTCATTCCCATGAAGAATCATTGCAATGTTTTGGTTCATTTACCTCAGGTACAACACCTCTCACTTACAGAGTCTGCTATTATATTTTTATAGTTTACAATGTTAGAAAGAAAGAAAAAAAAGATAATAGACTTTAAATTTTTCATAGCTTTTGTTACTTAGAAGAATGACATTTGTTATACTCCCACAAATATCTTTCTTTTCTCCTCTAAGGTAAACTCATTTTCAATATGACCACACTGTTTTATTACAAGATTAATATTCCTCATTTAGTTTTCTTTATTATATTATAAGAATTGAAATTATATGGCAAAGAGTGAATAAAATACAACCTGTTGTGATATATTTTGTTGTTGAGGTTTAACTCTGATGCTCTGTTAATTTTATTTTATTTTTCTATCAGCTAATAGAATGCAACATCTCAAGATCTTACTGTTACTCAAATATTTTCAGTTCAGAATTCCATTTGGTATTAGATAAAGTTTGAGACCACTTTCAGCATAGATTGAGACTGGAAGTTTCTTGAGAGAAGGGACTGTCTTTTGTCCTTTGTAACCCCAACATTTATTACAGTACTTGGCACAAAATAGGCACTTAATATAATGCTTATTGACAGACTTCTTTATGGTCAGTTTCCCTTTGACTTTCCCAGACAGTAGTTTTTATGCATATGCACATATATTTATATACTTACGTATTTGTACATATATATCCTTATATATTTTATATGTTATACTCAGTATATACTTACACTTGTATACTCACAAATATACTATAGACTCAAATATACATGCATATACACACACATACATACGCACATACACACATGGAGTATGGTGTAATAGACAAAGAGCCAGCCTTGGATCCAGGAAGCCTGAGCTCAAGTACTGCCTTTCACACATACGGGCTGTGTGACCAAAGTCCCTGTAATGGGAAAAGGAATTTGAAGATCTTCCCTGCTCCCTTAATAGGCCTAAGTGAATTTGGAGATATTCCCTGCCCTTTGATAGGCTGAATGTAATCACATGGAGCCTGTGGTGGGAGGAGTTTGCTGAATGGGTGAAGCAGAGCCCAGAGGATGCTGGGAGTCAGAGAAGTTAGAACAGAGCCAGTAAGGGGGACATAGGCAAGTAGACAAGTAAGTGTTTGCTTGTGGGAAGGCTTTGGGATGGTGTTGCTCTCTGAAGTATTATATATGTATAGATTTCTTTGTTACTGTGATGAATTTGGTTTTCTGGTGCTGGGATTTAACTTTCTGGTGTATGAATAAATGTTTTGCTTCTTGATTATTTTTGGAGAGTCTGTTGTATTTTTCAATTCAAAATTATGCGGGCATATTCATGGCCACCATCAGTTCTATGAATATTGCATTAGCCATATAGTCCCTTAACCTCTCAGTGCCCTAGGCAACTCTCAAAGAATATAAGACTGGAAGTTGCTGGCCTATTCCTATACTATCTATTCTTCCCTCACAATTCAGTCACTAGCTCTTCTCTTTTTAGCATTTCTTCCAGAATCAAATTTTCTATCCATTGATGTTTCTGATCCCTATCCCATTTCCTGGCTGAGAGTCAGTCAATAACATTTATTGAGTGCCACCAAAAGCATAACACTTTACTATAGCTTGTAGATCTCCATCCTAAAAATACTTCTTTTTAGTGGATTAGTGGATGATCAATTGCCCTCTGACTCCACTCATAATCCCTGTGATTTCTTTGGTCAAATATCTCTTCCAAGAAAAGGAGATATAATATGTGTCTATTGATCTTAACAACCACTGAAGGAGGTAGCTGCTATTATTATTTTCATTTTAGTGATGAGCAGTCTGAGGGAGGTAGAGTGACCTATCCAATGCCACATTCTCTAAAACATGTAAAATTTCCTTTATGGAATGCCTTGATGTCAGGGACATTATTTTGGGCAAAGTACAAGAAGAATGCTTAATAACTGTTATGGATTGGTTCTTTGACTTAATGATCAAATCTCTGAAAATCTTGTTTTAAGAAGTAATCTAAAGGGCATTTCATTGAAACTCTACTTAGTTGATGAAATTATAGTCATTTTGGGCAAACCTTAAAAGTCATATAATTCAGTCCTTAAATTTTGCAGATATTAAAACTGAAGTTTAGAGGATAAAATGACCTTCCCAAGGTCATAGACCTAATAAACAGAAAAGCCTGGATTCAAATCAAGGTATTCTGATACCAAATCCAGTATTCTTTTCCACTATATCAACCTGACTACTCTGCTACAAATATGTCACACTAATTTTATATCCAGTGTTTCTACCTTTAGCAAAAGCAATTGATTGAGTTGATCAATTCTATAAGAAACAAAGTGCATGTGACAGAATTCCAGAGTTGGAATGGACCCATCATGGACCCCCAAAAGATATCCTCTACCATATACTTGATGAGTTTTCATACAATCTTTACTTGAAGACCTCAAGTAAGGAAGACACCCAAAATCCCAAGACATTCTCTTCCACATGAAAACCTTCCCTACCTAAATGTTTTATGAGATCCTTTTCTCATTTTTAGTTAATTCAATTGTTCCAAAATTTTATATATAATATGCATAATACACACGCATTGACATGTGTGTATATATATGCATAAGCATTTATGTATATGCATGTGGGTATACATATATACTCTAAAACTATATTTTATCTATCTGTATACATGTAATATCATTTGTGTGTATATGTACACAGATAACTGTGAGTATACGTATAAATATATGATTATAAATATGATATGTACATATAAATATGATACATATTAAATATACAATGTAACTAATTAGGCACTGGCAAGATATAACCTAACAATTGTAATTTTGTAGTACCTCATTAAAATGAAGCTATTTTGTCTTATTACAAATTTAGAATAAAAATCCATAAAAATAGAAAGAGGCACGGAAGAGTTCAAATGGAAAGTGTAAGAAGCATTATCAAGTAAAGGAGTAGACATGACTGGCACAAGAGAAAAAAAAGGATTTAAAAAAATTGAAATGCCACAATGGTGTCTCTTTTCCAAAATTCTAGTTTTATTTTGACCCAGATCTAAGAATCAGTAGAATTATGGAGAATTAAAGAAGTGTTCTATAAGGAGGCTAAGGAACAATTTAGTTGAACACTGATTAGAAATTGAAATATCAATAGATGAATTCTGGGTAAATGTCTTTCTACAGAGTTAATAGAGTTCCATTCTACCATTAAATAGAAATCTTAAGTTAAATGTCTAGTTTTGGCAAAATATACTTCAAAACACAAAATGGCTGAATTTAGCATTTTTAAAAATAGTTTTCAGCAAATAAATTCTAAATTTACCAAATTTTCTCCTTTGAAAAAATTGCAGAATAAGCATATATCATATGCTTTAAAATAGAATGCATAATAAAAAGTAAAATACCTGCGACAATAAATATATTAAAACAACATAATTAGCTGCATGACATTTTATACATAACAAATTTTCTTTACTATTGTCCATGTAGTTTCCTTCATAAAATATCATTAATATCTGTACCATTGCATCAGAAGGAAAACGACTTCATTTTAAAATCTCACTTGAGCAATTTGATAAATCACATTATGACAAATATTCCCTGTTACAAATTAATAGCATCTCATTCATTTTAGCCTCTAAGTTATTTAATCTCACAAAACACAACATTCATCTTTTTATTTCTAATTGAATTGTGTTCTGTGTAAAGAAAGTCACTTATTCTCTGCCATCCGTCTTCCTCTCTACAACACGAAAGGAAGGAAGGAGGGAAGAAAGGAAGGAAGGAAAGAAGGAAGGAAGGAAGGAAGGAAGGAAGGAAGGAAGGAAGGAAGGAAGGAAGGAAGGAAGGAAAAAAGGAAGGAAGGAAGGAATGGAGTGGGAGGGAAGGAAAGAGGGAAGGAGAGAGGGAAGGGGGAAGGAAAAATAAATGAAGGAAAGAAAGAAGGATGGAAAGAAGGAAGAAGAGATGAATGGATGAATAGAAGAAACACAAGCACATAAAGCAACAGAGAAATAAATGGGGACAAGGAGAGGAAAGAGGAGGTTTGAAGAAAGAGGGAAGAATTGGGTAGAAAATAACCACAAGGAAATACAATTTCAGTTATGGGGGATAGATAATAAGGGCAAGATTGAAAGGAGAGAAAGAAAGGATATGATGAGACCTAATAAAATAGGTGTGGGCTAAGTAATGTAGAGACAAAAAGTATAATTAGACAACTCCAATTATGGATCATCACTGCTCTAATATTCATCCAATTCCCTTTCTTTTACCACCTTTTCTTTTTTAAAAAGAAAGCAGATGTGTAAGAAAATATCATAATAAAATGTAATGAAGGGAAAATGAATGAAACTATCATAATTGTGATATGAATTAGATAAACTTACCCATAACATGGATGACAGTAACAGAATAGATTCAAAAGTAGAATTCAATATGATTACAGGAAGTATACTTGAAACATATTTATTTGTACAAGATTAACATGAGAAGCTGGAGAAGAATCTATTACACCTCTGGTTAATTAAAAGGAATAAGGGTAGTAATCATAATCTCAAAAAGGCAATAGTTCAAGAAAAAAACTGAAAGAGATAAGGATATAAATCACATTATTTTAAACTAACCATAGAAAAATAAATAATAGAAGACCCATATATGTGTAAATTGAATAATATCTAATGATAATTTACCTATATAGAGAAATAAATAGCAAAATAATACTTGTTAGGGACTCTAATTTGCTTATTTTTAGAATTGGACAATTTTTTAAGGGAAGATAAACTAGAAAGAAGTGTAACATCTGAATAGAGGTTGGGAAAAGTCAAATATGAGTAACCTCTGAAAAATAACATATAGATAGACATGGAAATATACATATACACATATTCATATATAAGTGTACATATATATGTTTATGTCCATGTAAATATATGCATATATACATGTATATGTGTTTCTTTTTTTATAATTCTTAAAAATTAGTTAGGAACTAAGGCATAAAATATATAAACAAATGATGAAAATCAAAGATATTAAACACATTTTTACTAATTACAATGCAAAATAAATTATATTGAAAAGAGAAAAATGAAGACACAATTCAGACATAAAGACTAAATAACATAATCATAAAAAAGGTATAGGTCAAAGAACAAATCATCAGTTTCAAAGGAGAATATTATCAAAGAACATTGTAACAATAAGACAACATATCAAAACTTATGGGATATAGTCAAAGCAGTCCTTAGCATAAAACATGATGTTTCTAAACACATTTAACTAAATAGAAAAACAAGAGATTACAAATTGGATATGCTTCTGAAAATAAAACAAAATGAAATAACAACAAATAAAATTTCCCATAAAATTAGACATTCTGAAAAACAAAGAGATTAATTAAATTGAAATTAATGAATGAAAATAGGAATTGATATTGAAAAGACTAATAAAATAAACAAAACATTACCTGATTTAATTTTAATGGAGTAAAACCCAATTATCAAAACAAAAAAATTACAAAGGATATGGCAACAGATGAAAAGGAAATAAGAGATTATTTTAGAAATGTTTTCCCAAATATATGACAATATAATTGAGAATGTTATGAAAATATACAAAATACCCATATTAACATAACAAGGAGTAGGGAATTTAAACAACTTGATTTTGGAAAAAATCAATTGGACAAGCCATAAATGGATACTTAAAGGAGGAGTGGGGGAAACAGGCCCAGATGAATTCGTAAGTGAATTTGAGCATACATTTCACATAGAGATAACTCCAAGGCTACATAATTATGTGAAAAAGAGATTACAGAGATATATTTAAAAATTGTTTACTATGACCAATCAGATTGAATTTTTATACTGGGAATTCAGGATTTGTTCAAATTTAGAAAAAAAAACTCTAAGCACAATAAACTACTTTAATAGCAAAAACAATAAGCATCATAAGATTGAACCCATAGATGTAGAAAAGATTTTTGAAAAAAAATATATGTTGAAAATACTGGAAAGCCTATGAATAAAGCAACTCTCTTGGTAAGGAAAATAACACTTCAAAATCAAGACCAGCATTATCTGTGCTAGAGAAACACTAGAGATCTTTCCGTAAGATAAGGTATAAAGTAAGGATTTTCATTGTCACTGCTATCATTTAATATAGTTTTGGTAATACTAGCTATCACAATAAGACAAAAATAAAAGGAAAATTAGTGAAAAAGCACAGGCAAAAATAGAAACAATTAAGTTTATTTATATGTGATATTACATGATTTATTCAGATAAGCTAAAACATGAAGTAAAACAAAGATCAGTGACCTTAACACAAAACTTAACCTTTTATATATTACTAAAAAACCCAGCTGAAAGAATTTTTAAAATCTCACTCAAAATAACTCCAAATTGCATTAAATATATGCGCTATCACCTATCAAAAGCATACTTATAACTTATATGAGTACAACTGAAGATAATATAATTTTACAGAAATAAAATAATTTGAGAAATACTGATTATTCATTGTCATACAATAGAATAAAAAGTGCCATCATATTTAAATTAATTTATATATTTGCATTACCAATCAAACTAATGAGTTATTGTCTAGAGACAGAATAATAGCAAAATTCATCCAGATGAGCAAAAGATCAAGAATCTCAGGATTATAAATAAAAAAATAAGAATGAAGGGGAATAAGTAGTTCTAGATCCCAAAGTATACTATGAATTTGCTAATATCAAAATGGTTTGATACTGGCTGCAAAAGAAAAGTTGATCAGTAAAATACATTAGGTCCATAGGACACAAAAGAGAAATGAATATAGTAACAGTGTTCAATGAACCCAAGGAACCCAACTATTAGGGCTGGACTTAGCTTTCTGAGGTGTTTTAAGGTAAGGGGAAGGAAGAATGCTTAGAAAACTGGAGAACAATCTAACAAATTAGTTTTAGAACAACTTGTAATACCATATATATTAATAAACTCAAAATATATAGATGACCTAAATATAAAGGTTATGTCTTTTAAAAATTTTTTTGAGGAGAAAAGGAGTTGCCTTTCATAACCAAAACTATTGGAAGAATTATTACTTAACAAAGGATAGAGTATCAAAAATATGATTTGGATAATTTCAATTATATAAAATTAAAAGTTTCTGCACAAACAAAATAAATGTATTAGAATTGTAAGGAAAATTATCAGACAATAAATGTTCATAGCAAATTTCTTGAAAAATAACTAATATTAAAATAGCTAATATTAAAGACAAAAGAGTTGATAGAAATGTCAACTTTTTTTAAAGAACCATTCCAAATTGATACTCTCAACTGATGTGAAAAGGCAATTCTCAAACAACAAAAAGTCAAGAAAAGCCACACAAAGGTACTCCAATTCACTACTACTAAAAGAAATGAAAGTTAAAACAACTCTGAGGTTCTACCTTATATCAATTAGAATAGCAATGATTACCAAGGAAGGAATTAAAGAAACATATAATCAGGAATGTAAATATCAGTCAGATTCAGAGTGGGAAAGGACAAAGAGGAAGTCTTAATGCTACACTGATAACCAAAACATAATAAAATACTTGGAGGAGAGAGCATCCAGCGCATTGGTCTTATTGTCTATGGAAAAAAAAATATAAGGATACATGAAAAAGGATTATGGTGAAACATTATTGAATAGGTTGTGATCTACAACATTGGAGGAATTAGTCAAATTAAAGAGATGATAAATCTATTGTAGTATAAGAGAATGGGTTATGAAATAACTAGCCAGAATAATTGCTATCATTTCAGAGATCTTTAAAAAAAAAAACAGTATTAAAAGAGGACAGGTATCCCAAAAAAGGAGATAAGAAAATGGATTCCAGATCTCAAAAGTGAAAAGAAAGATTCTTCAAACTCTTCACAGTTAAGTTTGATTTTGATCCTTAAAAATAATATGGAGTTTTTTTAATCCAAGATATGGTTTATAAAGTACCTTCAAAACACAAGTATCACACACAAAAGAAGATCAACATGGATCAATGCCAAGTAAACTGGTGTTGCCTTGGCTACCATCCCTTTCTCCTTGAAAAATAATCAAGTATTTGCTGAATCAGACATTTTTTAGGCTTATTTGGTCTCCTTGTTTTGGTAATTGTGTTTTTATCAGTTTACTGAATAAAAATATTATGATCAATGGTTGTCATTTTTATTGTCCAAAATTATCTATTATTATTATTATTATTGATAATTCATTTAACTAGATCAGGAGTGAGTTAATTCAATTGTACACATCTTTTTTCCTCCTCATTTTTTCCTAGCTATTAGTTTTGATCTCTGCTCCATCAAGTTGGCAATCTGACTACACAGAGTTCATTCAGGCATTACTCTTTTGTCAACAATTTTTTTCCTGCCTCTTATGACATGATAAATTTCAATTTCTGTGATATTATTTGTTGCTTTATAAAATATTCAGAATCTCTCATTTATTTTTATTCAATGAAAGTATTCGTGATGAAAAGGCATGTGATTTTGGGGGAATAGACAAATCCCTGGTCTTTTGTATTGTTTATTCTTGACCATTGAAAAATATAGAGATTATGTTATTCCACTGTTCTCATTGTTTGTAGGTTACTTTAAAAGAAGACCTCTACCTGAAAGAGAAATATGCCACTTTCAAGTCTTTCTTCCAACAAAGTGTTTCCTACCCATATGTTGAAACCATTCCAGATTCCTTAAAAGATAGAAGGGATAGACTTGTTCAAAGGTCCTCTGATCAGAGATATCAAGAGAGGAACTAAAGACAAAGACCTTTACTATTGTGATAGAGATCTAGTGAGGAATATAAATTGAAGAGGGATTCCTTATAAGGTCAGCTAGTTGTTTGTTTGTTTTTTTTTTCCTGTTTGCAGATGACACTGTATTAAACCCTGTAACATTTTGCAAAAGCAAGTGAATGAAAAATACATATTACCCAGATCATATTTTGACATGCAGTTGGAAAGACAAAATATAGAACATGCCCATCAGTATATTTACCTACAACATACAATTCAAAATGATGATGAATTAGACCCAAAATTAAACAAGAGAGCAGTCTGGATTACCTTCAATAGATTTCAAGACTCCTTTAATGCCCTTCTCTTTTAATGAGACTACTCTAAGATATAATGGCCCATCTTTTATATTTCGATATTCTGCCCATAAAGCTGAAGACCATATCTCAAGGTTACAGAAAAGGTGCTAAATTGCATTGGTTGATTTTCCTCATCTGGAAGTTCCTTATGTAATTGCAGTTACAGAGCCTGTTGCTAGAACTATTACTTAGATGACCTTTGACACAGGAATACTCCAACCATGACTCATAATTGTAATTTTCTGGATATTTTGCTGGCATACAAATATGACTAGGAAACAATATATAACTATGAGCTATTATTAGTAAACTTAAGGCACCATTAAATCACATCACATGATTTGGAAATAGTTAATTATATGTAGGGTCAGTTCAGAATGAGCAAAGGAGATTGAATGGAGTGAAAGACCATTATTGGTGCATGCCAGGCCCCCCTTCCTACCAGTGCACCATGGGAATGGTGCTATAGAAAGTTAATGCTATATGAGAATTACGACAAAGAAAGAAAACCTATCATTCTCAATTCACTCTAAAGTACCTTAAATGGTGCTTGAGATACAGGATACCTAAATATTGCCTGTTGATCACTAAAATGCTTTGTCTCTCACCCCTTCAAAGAGACTTTTTTTTAAGTATAGATACAAATAGTGCTTTAAAGAGAGAACCAAAATCCCACATAATTCCCTGTAGCATTAAAAAAAATCCATAAATCCCTTCCTGGGCTGTTTTTTTTTTCTCAAAAAGAGCTTCATTTTATTTTTCTGTGACTCATTTTTCACTTTACAAAGTCTGAATGCTTTCATTCCCACTTCACATTTTATATTTGTATCTCCCATTCTACTTCAAACTGTTGCTTTGTTGCTAGTTATCTCTTTCATATGTTCTCTCAGAGCCCTCCTGGTATCTCTTTTCAGAGTAAATGGACACCAAAAAAAAGTCCTGATAAGAGCTAATTCTATATATTCTGAAAAATTCTCCAAAAAGGATTTCTGAGAGCTTGACATAGAGTGAATTCTAAGCAATGTCTCACTCTGAAACATGTTATGCTCAAGACCAGGTATAGAAGATATGGACATATAAGCAGCAACAATGAACACTACAAAGCATCTACACCCATCCTATATAACTAAAATTAGGGTCACAGAAAATTAAAGATGGAAGGGAACCCAAAAATGTTATCTAGTCTCAGACATAGTCTGAGAGCTCACTTCATGGATAATAAATAATAATAACTAGTATTTCTATAGTTTTATAAGGTTTGCAAAGCACTTTACAAATATTATCTAACTTATTCTAACAACCTTGAAAGGTAGGTGTTATTATTTTCTCACTTTGCAGGTGATGAAACTGAGGCAGGTGTTAGCTAAATGATTGGCCTAGGGTCACACAGGTCACACAGCTAGTAAATGTCTGACGCCAGATGAGAACTCTGATCTTCCTGACTACATGGCTAGCATGCTATCCACTGCCATCACCCAACAATTATAGTAAGTGAAGGAGAGGGGAAAGGAAGGGAGGTGAGCAAAGGGAAGAGGAAGAGAAGAAGGGGATGGAAGGAAAAGGGAAGGGGGATGGTGGGGCAAAGGATGAATTACTTGTGTCAGGTACTACTTGTGCTTATTAAGTACTAGGCACTGTATTATGCAATAGGTATAAAATGAGACAATTCCTACCCTCAAGAAATTGATATTCTTTTTTAAAAAATAATTTTATGTTTATTTTTAGTTTACATCATTAATTTCCACAAGATTTTGAATTACAAATTTTCTTCCCATCTTTCCCCTACCCACCACCCCAAAACAGCAATCCCACTGAATATCCCCTCCCCCAATATGCTCTCTCCTATATCCTCCCCTATCCCCCCTCTGACTTTCCAGTAGAGCAAAATGTATCTCTATACCCCAGTGCCTGTATATCTTATTTCCCATTTGCATGTAAAGAAAATAATAATAACACTATATATTTCTTAAACATTCGATTTTAAAACTTTGAATTCCAGATTCTTTCCCTTCCTCCCTCATCACCCACCATTACTGGGAAGATAAGCAATTCAATATATGTTGTACATGTGTAGCTATGCAAAACATTTCCATAGCAGATATATTGTGAAAGATTGACTATATTTCCCTCCATACTATTTTGCCCCCAACTTGTTCTAATCTCTACTTTGACCTTGTCCCTTTTCAAAAGGTCAAAAGGGTGCTTCCAACTTCCTTCCCCCTGAACCTGCCCTCCCCTCCATCATCCACCCTCTCATTCCCTTCCCCTCTACTCTGCTGTAGGGGGAGATAACTTATATTTAGTCTGTATGTCATTCCCTCCCTAAGCCAAATTCAATGAGAATAAGGTTAACTCATTCCCTTTTGCCTTCCTGTTCTTCCCCTCCATTGTAACCATTTTACCTTGCCTCTTCTATATGAGATAATTTACCCTATTCTGTCTCGCCTCCTCTCCCTTCATTATATTCCTCTCTCACCTCTCAATTTCACTTTTTAAGTATCATCCCTTCCTATTCAATTGGTCCTGTGCCCTCTGTCTATGTATACCTATACACATATATACACACACTCACATATGTATTCATACTCCCATATACCCTCCTATATAGACATATATGTGTGTGTGTGTGTGTGTGTATATATATATATGTATATGCATATATATATATATATACACACATTCATTTATATTCCCTTCAACTATTCTCATACTGAGAAAAGTTTCCTAAGTTAAAATCATCATTTTCCCATGTAGGAATGTAAATAGTTCAACTTTGATAAGTTCCTTATGATTTCTTTTCCCTGTTTACCTTCTCATGCTTCTCTTGCTTTTTGTATCTGAATGTCAAATTTTCTATTCAACTCTGGTTTTTTCATCAAGAATGCTTGAAAGTCCTCTATTCCATTGAATAACCATATTTTTCCATGAAACATGATACTCAGTTTTGCTGGGTAGGTGATTCTTGGTTTTAATCCCAGCTCCTTTGACCTCTGGAACATCATATTCCAAGCCCTTTGATCCTACAGTGTAGGATCTGCCAGGTCCTGTGTTATCCTTATTGTGTTTCCACAATATTCAAATTGTTTCTTCCTGCATGCTTGCAATATTTTCTCCTTGATATGGGAACTCTAGAATGTGGTTATACTATTCCTAGGAGTTTTCTTTTGGGGATCTTTTTCAAGAGGTGATTGGTGGATTCTATCAACCTCTATTTTGCCCTCTGGTTCTAAAACATCAGGGCAGTTTTCCTTGAGAATTTCTTGAAGGATGATTTCTAGGTTCCTTTTTTTGATCATGGCTTTCAGGTAGTCCAATAATTTTTAAATTCTCTCTCCTGGATCTATTTTCCAGGTCAGTGGTTTTTCCAATGAGATATTTCACATTGCTTTTTATTTTTTCATTTGTTTGGATCTGTTTAATAGTATCTTGATTTCTCATAAAGTTACTAGCTTCCATTTGCTCTAATCTAATTCAGAAGGAATGATTCTCTTCAGTGAGCTTTTGAGATTCTTTTTCTTTCTGGCAAATTTGGCTTTTTAAGGCATTCTTCTCCTCATTGCCTTTTTGAGGCTCTTTTGCCATTTAAGTTAGTTATCTTTTAAGGTGCTATTTTCTTCAGTCAGGTTGTTGACTCTCTTTTCATCATTTTCTTGTTCTCATTTCTCTTCCCAATTTTTCTTCCACTTCTCCTATTTGGTTTATAAAATCCTTCTCAAGCTTTTCTATGGCCTGTAACCAGTTCATATTTTTCTTGGAAGCTTTTGGTACAGGAGTTCTGACTTCATTGTCTTCCTCCTGCTCCATGCTTTGATCCTTTTTGTCCCCCCAAAATAGGAGTCTAATGTTGGCTTGCTGAGCTTGCTTTGCTTCCTTTGCTTGCTCATGTTGCCCCTCAATTACTTGACTTTTGAGCTTTTTGCCGCAGCAGAACTCTGCTTCCAGAGAGGAAAGCTTTGTCCCAAATCGCTGGGGTTTTCTCAGCTGCCAGAACTATTAATTGACTGCCCTCTCTAATGCTTCTACATGCTCTGGCTCACTGGTCACATACTCTAGGACTTCCACCCAAGACAGCAATCCAGTTCCAAGCAGGTTAAAGCAAGAATTATGACCACTCACACTGATCACTTGGTCCCCCTTCACTCTGCAGGCCAGGAGCTCTGAAGCAGCCACAAGGCAGTGGCTGCCACTGCACCTCAATTGCTTCTCTCTGTGGGGGCAAAGGCCAGGTCACACTCCCAGATTCCCTGTTCCCAAAGTTCACACTGACATCTCACTTTTTTCTTAGCATCTATGAGTTGATAATTCTAGAAACTGCCACAGCTGCTGGTGATCCACTCTGTCGATGCCCCTCTAGCCATGGCTGGTCAGGCTGCTCTAGAGCTGAAACTGCAAACTCACAGGGGCTGGGCTCTTCTCCCAGAGCTCTGTGATGGCCTCTTCCTGCTTACCTGCCAGGTTGTCTTCAGGGGGAGGCTAGTTTTTCTCTGTTACTTTGTGGGTTCTGTAACTCTAAAGTTTGTTTAGAGTAAATTTTATATGTATTGGAGGAGTTGAAAGCAGGATCTACACAGAAGTCCTGTTTCTACTCTGCCATCTTGGCTCCATCCCCTGTATGTCTCAGGAATTTGTATTCTAAGAGGGTGTAATGGCCAGGAAAAGGAATTTAGCTCTATAGAATTATAGGAATTGTGGGTGAAAGCCATATGGCATTTGATTGTCATATACTCAGTTGCACTTGTCATATTGATTTGATTATTATTTCCACAGAAAGAAGTAGAAAAGTGCAGGGTACATAAAGAATGACAGGGCAGATGATAATATGGCCCTGTAGTTCTTAGTGTCTTGATAGATATCTGTTAGGGGTGTATGATGCAGAGTTAGGGGCCAGTGAGTTACAACTTGTGGTATAAGTTTGCATTCATTCTTACCCAACAATCAGTACAACTCAGTCAGAGAAGAGGAGAAGTTAATAAAAATTAAGTGGAGGATATGGGCAGTCATGGTCAGCAAAAAGTCACTAGAAAGTGGAAGAATAAAGATAGGCTTCCTAGAAATTCTATGAAGTGGAGGTGAAGAAAAACAACATTTCAAACTTGGTGGAAAAAAGTGAGGCAAAAGCCCTGAAACAGAAGTATAAGTAGCTGTAAATAGCCAATTTTGTTGCAACATATGAATTGTGAAGGAAAATAATATGCAATAAGCCTAGAAATGTAGGCTAGAGACATAAGGAATATTTTTACAATGCAGAGGACTTCATATTTAATTCTAGAAACCAGGGAGATCCATATTAGCTAGCTTCTTGGGCAAGGAGTCATAGTTAAGTACGTGTTTGAGGGACATTAGTTTTGTAGCTCTGTGAAGGATCAGTGAGTAGAACAGGGGTGGGGAACCTGCCGCCTCATGGCCACATGTGGCCCTCTACATCCTCAAGTGTAGTCCTTTGACTCAATTCAAACTTCACAGAACAAATCCCCTTAATAAGAGGATATGTTCTATAAAATTTGGACTCACTCAATAATCCATACCCAAGGAACTAGAAGGCCACCTGTGGCCACAGTTTCCCCACCTGTGGACTAGCAGATGGGACATATATTGGTGGACTCTTTCAATAGTCCAGGCCACAGTTAATGATGGTCTTATGTAGGTTGGTAGCTTTGTGGATGAAGAGAAGAGAATGGACACAGTGTAGAGTATTTGACACAAAGTTAGCACTTAATAAGTAACTGACTGATTAACATAAGAATGTAAGGTGTATTTTGAAAGTAAGATAGACTACCCCAACTACAAGTGATCTCAGAGGGTTGCTACATCTGCATAAAAGTTATAGTTGAATCCAGCAGGCCTTATATGATTACTGAAGTAGAAGGTCCATGATACAAATCTGAGTTCATCTATACATGGAGAATATGACAAGGATGATGAACGAACAAAGAACAATGAGAAGTGGTCAAAAAAGGAAAAAGGAAAACCTGATGAGAGAAGTGGGATGGAAAATCATCAAGGGAACAGTCTCTAGAAGGAATGAGGGTACCAGAAAAAAGGGAACAAAAAGCAGATAACAGTTCTGTAAGAATAGTATCAGAGTTTAAAACTTATAAAGAAATTAAAGGCAAAAAAATTTTGTACACATAAACATGTGGGGAGAGAAATGATATACAAATTTTAAAAATAGAAGAAAATGGACTATGGAAACTTTAGACCAATGATCTTCCCTTTAATCTCTGGCAAAATTTTTGAGTGTATTATCGAAACTTATTAAAGAGGCAGAGCCAGGAAGACAAGTTCATCTATGACATATTGGCTGTGTAGCACCAGACAAGTTTTACTTCTCCTTGCTGTAGGGAATTTTTAAGTTTAAGTGACAGAAGGTACATACAACAGGGCCATGAAAAAAAAGCTGAAAACAGAGTCAAAACTGAGATGGCTGGCATTTTGAGCCTTCTATAAAGAGAGGCTATAGGAAGAGTTTTTTGCTCCACCTTCCAGTTCTCCAATTAGGAAGAGAGAAACAATTGAGGGTATTGATGACTGATGGGGGAGGGGGAGGGGTTTTTGGGTGGTGCCATGGTTGCTTTGAATGAATATGGGGGTGATCACCATATAAGGCCATAAATGTAAAACTGCGATGTGATTGGCTCGGATTCGCTATATATTTTCTTGTGTGAGAGGGCGCTCTCTCTCTCTCCGCCATGTAACTGTTGAAGAATAAACCACCCCGCTTCACTCCTCCGCCTTCTGTCTGGTGTTTTTCCCCGTGAGGGGCCGGTGACGACCGAAGACCCGGGATGGGTAAGTAGAGGGCCGTGGGGCTAGTCGTCTAGATCTGTTGCGAAGGCAAACGCCCGCAACAGATGACAATAACTGAAGCAATCTACCTGATGAGAAGTTTGCCAGGTGATGAGTTTATTGTGGGTGAGGTGTGAAGAGGATGGTAATGGAATTGAAAACAAGGAGAAAAGTTGATGGCAAATGAAGAAGACAAATGACTAGAATAATATTCTCATTCCTCCTCTGCCTTGACTTGATTTCTACCTCTTTCGTTTTTCTCCTAGACCAATAATGAAGGACCCTAGCAACCCTAAATTTCAGTTATTTTACTTTTCCCATACTGCCTGGTTTCATTATACTTTCCTTTACACAAAGACTTCTTAAGAATTTGCAGATATGTATAAAATGGTGGAAGTTATGCTAGATGATTTGATGGAAGGACTAAACACATAGCAGAAAATGTTTTTGAAAGAAAAAATTATTGGAGTGGCTAGGCGATGCAGTAAATAGAGCACCAGCCCTGGAGTCAGGAGGACCTGAGTTCAAATCCAGCCTCAGACACTTAACACAAAAAAGCTAGCCGTGTGACCTTGGACAAGTCACTTAACCCCAACTTCCCTCCAAAAAAAAGGCAAAAGAAAAAAATATGCCAAAAAACTAATGTTTCCCCAAAAGGAAAAGACATAGATGTGACAAGAAAAAAAATCAATCAGGGAATTTAATTGAAGTCCCAAAACATTTACAACTTCTTAATAAGTACAGTAAAACTTTTCAACTCCTTCAATCTAAAACTGTTCATATTTTTTGTTATATTCACTGTTTGAATGAAGAATAATTTTGCATTCCAGAAGATGAAGATTACTTATTCTTCTTGGTTCTTGTCTCTATTTCTGTCTTTGGAAGAAGGAAAATAGATTGTTTCCTTCTGAGTACAAAGTAGAACAAGTACTAAAATGTATTAAGCCATTCAATAAGTAATTTTAGACTGTTTGTGTTCTCTTCCAGTTTTTATGTAGTAATATCTTGTCATGTTTTCCATTCATATGGCTTAGTAGTCAATCCAGGGCCTGATCCTTAGCCAATGATAATGGCAAATCTAGACTAATGCAAACTTCTCACCTAATATCCTCTTTATAACTGTAAACTGGGTGATTTTAGTAACAGAGTTTACCATGATAGAGTATCATTGCTAATGTAATTTTTCACCTCTTCTGACCCTTTCATTGACCTACTTTCATTCCCCGCATCAAATCCATGTTCATACTATTTAGTTTCAAAGGTTTCCAACAATTTTATTGTGCATTAAGGATAAATGCAAGCACAGTGCTAAGAGTTATCAAGTCACTTATTCTGAGTCTCACTCCAGGTACAAGGATACAGATGATATCACAGTTAAATTTAAGGGAAAGGATTTAAATGAACAACTTTCAGAGAAATCCAAGTAAAGCCAGGCTTCCCAAGAGAAAAACACTGCATCACTAGAATTGGATGAAAGATATCAATATGCACAAGAGAACAGAAATGAAAGTAACCTAAAGCCTAGTTAGCCATAGTCTGTTTGTTTGTTGACTTTAATAGGACATATTTTGCTAGAGAACCAGTATGCCATGGTGTATAGATGATCCACCTTTGGATCAGGAATACCTAAGTTCAAATCCTTCCTCTGACACATAGTAGCTATGTGATCATGGGCTAGTCAATTAACTTCTCAATATCATCCAGTTCTTTAAGAGTATATTAAAGGTGAGATATCAATAAGCATCTGAGGGGAGAGTTCCTACATAGGAAATTTCCTTCACTGATGAACTCCCAGATCCGGAACTACAGCCCCACTAAATTGTTTGTGCATATTTACAGAAAAGCATAGGGTGATTTTATAATTTGTATATATTCCAATATATATTTTAGTATAGCTTAATAAATCCACTTCAAAATAGCTCACTAAATTAAATTGTCACTTTTATTCCTCTTAGGAAGGCTTGCACATAGGACAGTGTAAAATCACTTTAAGAAATAGAAGGCAGTGTATGAAATTGTCATAAGTTTGGGCAGAACCAAATGGAATTGATTCTCTCAGAACTGTACAATTCTCCTGAAAGGCTTTTGATTTTTAATTATTTCAGTTAGACAGGCTTATAATTGAAAAGGGAGAAAATCTGCCAAAAAACTGATAGAGAAGATTATTTGATGAGGATTATAAATACTTGAAATAATCACCTGTACTTGTCTCCTGTCCTTTGAAGCAGTCAGACAGACAATAATGCACTCTTTATAAGAGATGATATAACTGAAAGCAAAAGACATTGTACAAAATTTGAAACTAAAATCTTTGTTGAAATTCATCTATTTTCTGTGACACCTGAGACCCCCTCTCATACAAGTCCCCAGAGAAGTTGTCCCAGATTCAAGGCACTGTATGGGTAAGCACCCACTCCAAACCATAGAGCATAAGCCTCCCATGCACGTAATTTTATCTATCTAACAGAGAACCCAATAGCAAAAAGTAGAAGATAGTTAATCAAACAACACTGAAAATGTAACATGAACATATCCCACCCCTGAACAGATGAAGTGACACATATAAGGTACTAAATTCTAGAAGTAGATGGTATTATATTTGAGAGAACATATATAACAAGGAAAAGAAATAAATATTACAATCTAGGGAACACATATGGCCCAAGAACTTATGAGGATATAAGTGCACATAATCCATGTGTCCAGAGTATATATATTTGGAAGGGACAAATGTGTCCACAGGAACTCAACCCTCCTATCCTTAATGGATTCTAGGTAGTATAATAATAGTATTCTCTGGCATTCTCTACTGAGTATTATCATATCTTTATTTTCCTTTGGATTTATATATTTTCAAGGCACTCCATCCATGTTCTAGATGCAGCATCTCAGTACTGCATTAGCTACTCAACTGGTTTTATTGTTCATGAATTTAACTCTGATATTACTTTTGAGATGAGACTCCTCTGGACAATCCATTGGGTATCTGACTTTCATCTGCTAAGGTGCCATGACAGTAATATAGGCCAGCTAAGAACTCAACTAATTAGTCCATGGCCAAGGTTATAAGCCACTATACCAAGGTAAGGGCAGCCAGCAAAAGGCAGTCAAATACCTCTAGACTAATATTAGATAGATTTTTTACTGTTTTTGCCTTATAGGTCATTTTTTAAGTCAGCAGTCCCAGACAACCATGTGACCTTTTTTTTTTTTCCTCACTGAACCTGTAATTACATTGGCATAAGTAAATTCTTGGTGAGGAATTTTGTTTTGTTTACTTTTAACGGTTTTTAAAATTTTGTTAATGAAAAAGCATTTATTAAGTATTAAGTCAGGCCCATTCCTTCCCTAAGGTTCTTCTGAATCTCTCTCCTGAATAGCCAAGCTCATCCAGAAGACCTCTTGGAAAGTTGGCAGATATGGTACACATAGGTGTTTCCCTTGCAACAGTCTGGGGTGGGGTGGTGAAGGTAGGGCAGATGGACCTATATGCATATTTCTTTTTTTTTCCAATTTATTTATTTATTTTTAGTTTTCAACATTCATTTCCACAAGATTTTGAGTTACAAATTTTTCTCCCCATCTTGCCTCTACCCCCTGCCCCAAAATAGCTAGCATACTGAATACCACTTCCCCCAATCTGTCCTATCTTATAACTTCCTCTATCCCACCCTAACTTTCCAGTAAGGCAAGATGGATCTCTATACCCCAGTGCCTATATATCTTATTTCTCAGTTGCATGTAAAAAAAAAAAAACAACAACACATTTTTTAATACACATTTGTTTTTAAAACTTTGATTTCCAGATTTTTCCCTTCTTCCCTTTTCACCCACCCCCACTGGGAAGATAAGCAATTCAATATAGGTTGTACATATGTAGTTATGCAAATCATTTCCATAGTAGTTACATTGTGAAAGACTAATTATATTTCACTTCATCCTACCCTGCCCACCCACTTATTCTGTTTTCTTCTTTGACCCTGTCCCTTTTCAAAAGTATTTGCTTCTAACTACCCTCTACCCCAATCGGCCCTCCCTTCTATCATCCCCTTTTATCCCCTTCCCCACTACTTTCCTGTCAGGTAAGATACCCAATTGAATGTGAATGTGTATGTTATTCCCTCCTCAAGACAAATTCAGGGAGAGTAAGGTTGACCCATTCCCTTTTACCTTCCTGTTCTTCCCCTTCACTGTATCAGTTTTATCTTGCCTCTTTTATATGAGATGATTTACCCTTGTCTATCTTTCCCTTTCTCCTCCTCCCAATATATTCCTTTCTTACCTCTTAATTTTATTTTTTAGATGTCATCCCTTCATATTGAACTCATCCTGTGCCCTCTATCTATGTATACATGTACATATATATGCACACCCTCACATATATATTTATACACACTCACACCCTCCTATACATACATATATATTCTCTTCAACTTTCCTCATACTGGGAAAAGTCTTATGAGTTACAATGATAATTTTTCCAGATAGGAATGTAAATAGTTCAACTTCAATAAGTATCTTATGACTTAGCACCCACCCAGAAACACCTGGCCATGTAACCTTGAATAAGTTACTTAACCCCAATTGCTTTAAAAAAAAAATAAGTACCTTATGATTTATTTTGCCTGTTTAACTTCTCATGCTTCTCTTGCTTCTTGTATTTGAAAATCAAATCCTCTGTTCAGCTCTAGTTTTATCATGAAAAAAATGCTTGAAAACCCTCTAATTCATTGAATGACCAAATTTTCCCATGTAGCATTATACTCACTTTTGCTGGGTAGGTGATTCTTGGTTTTAGTCCTAGCTCCTTTGACCTCTGGAATATTATATTCCAAGCCCTTTTAACCCTTAATAGAGAAAATGCTAAGTCTTATGTTAACCTGATTGTTTCCACAATCCTCAAATTGTTTCTTCCTGACTGCTTGAAGTATTTTCTCCTTGACCTGGGAACTCTGGAATTTGGCTATAATATTCCTAGTAATTTTCTTTGTGGGATCTTTTTCAAGAGGTCATTGGTGAATTCTTTCAATTTCTATTTTGCCCTCTGGTTCTGGAATATCAGAGAAATTTTACTTGATAATTTCCTGAAAGATGGTGTCTAGGTTCTTTTTGGTCATGGCTTTCAGGTAGTCCAATAATTTTTAAATTATCTCTCCTGGATCTATTTTCCAGGTCAGTGGTTTTTCCAATGAGGTATTTCACATTGCTTTCTATTCTTTCTTTTGTTTGGATCTGTTTTATAGTATCTTGATTTCTCATAAAGTCTTTAGCTTCAATTTGCTCCAATCTAATTTTGAAGGAATTATTCTCTTCAGTGAGTTTTTGAAATTCCTTTTCCATCTGGCCAACTTAGCTTTTTAATGCATTCTTCTCCTCATCAATTTTTTTGGACCTCTTTTGACATTGAGTTAGTTTATTTTTTAAGGTGTTATTTTCTTCAGTCAGGCTGTTGACTTGCTTTTCTTGATTTTCTTGAATCATTCTCATTTTTCTTCCAAGTTTTTCTTCCACTTGTCTTTCTTGGTTTTCAAAATCTTTCTTGAGCTACTCCATGGCTTGTAATAAGTTCATATTTTTCTTGGGGGCCTTTGATGCAGGAGTTCTGATTTTGCTATATTCTTCCCACTCAATGCTTTGATCCTTTTTGTCCCCAAAAAAGGATTCTAGGTTCTGTTTGTGCTTCCTCTTCTTGTTCATATTGCCAGCCAAGTACTTGACTTTTGAGCTCTTTGCCATGGTAGAACTCTGCTTTCAGAATGGAGACAGCTTTGTCCCAAATTGCTGGGGTTTTTGCAGCTGCCAGAGCAATTAGGAAGATGCCCTCTCTGCAGCCCCCAAAGGCTCTGGCACCTGGACACACACCCCAGGACCCCCACTCAAGACCGTGACCCATATCTAAGCATGTCAAAGCAAGAACAATTTCCCTCTGAATTGGTTGCCCTATGTGCAGGCCAGGAGCTCTTCAGGCAGCCATGTGGAAGGGCTGCACAGAGGGCATACCTCCACTGCTTTTTGCCCCAGGGGAAGGGCCAGACCACTCTCTTCTGTCCACTTCTGTTCCAACAGAATTCCACACTGGCCTTTTACTTTGTCTTTGGCATTTATGGGTTGAGAAGTCTGGAAACTACCACAGCTGCTGATGATTCACTCTCCTTAAGTCTTCTCTTGGCACTGCTGGTTGGGGCTGCCCTGGGGCCAAAACTGAAGGGCTCATGTGGGATTAGGCCTGGCTCCCAGCACAGTGTGATAGCCCCTTCAGTGGGAGATTTGTTTCTCTCTTTCACTTTGTGGGTTCTATAACTCTAAAATTTGTTTAGAGTCATTTTTTACATGTATTGGAGGAGGTGGAAGCCAGATTTGTGGGGAAGTCCTGTTTCTAATCCAAAGGTTTTTTTTTTTTTAAAGAGAGATACAAATGAAGATAAAAACATTAACAAAGAGGGACCATGCAAGGACAAAATTATCTAAAGGGATAATTATTTAAAGTGAACTTTATCCACCCAGGAAAGCAGAGATTATTTAATTAGATATTGCATATTAAAACTCATACCTCCATGGAAGTACATCTTTTTAGTAATTTTTTCAGGAGAGATATAACACAGTAGAAAGATATTCTAGGAGGAAGATGAAATATAAGAGATGGAAGGGAATAGAAATATATTACCATCCATCCAAGATGGACTGAAAAGGAATAGTACTTTCTCTAGTCTCCTGACAAGCAATGGGTGGCAGATCATTTATCAGTATTACATGCTACATTTACTGCAATAAAACCTACATTATGGCATAGGCAAATTACAAAGAATGGCAAAAATTCACAAATTCCCTTAAAAAATCCTTATTTATAGACTATAACAGTAGATTGAAATAAAATGATATTGTAAATAATAAGTGGGTCCAAAAACAAACCATTGAAATTATTATCAACTATTTACAAGAGATTAGCAATGAAGTATTATGTAAGAATGTCTTATATGCAACTGACTCAGTCCTTGGAAAGAAAATTTTAAATATGAGAGATATAATAGCAAAATGGAAAAAGAAAGGATTAATGAACTGAACATGCAGTTAAAACCTAGAAAACAGATAAATTATGAACTCAAGAAAAAATTCTAGAAGTTAGAAAATAGATAAAATGGGAAAAAGAAGAGGCTAAAAAAGTAAAAAAAAAAATTAAATGTTTTTTTAATGACTACAAAAATCAATGAGCTCAATTAAATAAACAATTGAAGGAAAATCAAATAAAAATTAAAAATGAACAGGGTAAATTCACAATGAATAAAAAAGAAAAAAAAGAAAATACAATCTATATAATTACATGGCAATGATTTAATGAAATTCAATGGAAATGGATGATACATACTAAATCTTATACCTAAACTAATAAAACAAAAAGTGAAAGTCTTCCAAAAACCTTATTTCAGGAAACTGAACAAGCTTTAAAGGAACCTTAAAAGGGGGTGGAAACTGATACACATGGGTTTATGGGTGAATCCTCTCGTATATTTAATGAGCAATTACTACCTATTCTTTAAAAAAAATTATTCTCAATGATGGAAAAAATAAAATAATTTCCCTAAGCACTTTATGGGGCAAATATGACTGTAATATCAAAACCAAGGAGGGAAAGAGAAGTTCAGATAGATATCAGTAAAGAATAGAGAGAGATTGGATCTATGATTTCATTGGTGTAAGTAAATCCCCATGTGAGGAAACTCCATTTTTCAATAGAGGTCAGCACCTTCAGTACAAATTATGACTTTAGAGAATTGCTTAGAGTGTAGGGAGGTTAAATAGTCCAAGGTCATATAGTATATGTCATAGATAGAGTTTAGAAGTCAGGTTTTTCTGGTTTCAAGACCAGCTCTTTCTATTCATTATTCACTGCCTCTGAGGCACTCCATTGGAAATGACTCTCCAAGTTTATGTTGACCCATTAATGACTAATTTTTGTTTCCAGTCATTCTACTATTTCCCCAAACTATTTAACTATTATAATGTGGTTCATATCTTTTCATGTTTCTTACAAGGACCACATGAGAGATTCTATTGAATATGAGAAGATTTCTATTGAATTCTGAGAGAACTCTATTGAAATCACAGTATACTCTTACAAGCAGGAATTGCCTTGAGTTTTCTCTTTGTATAGCCAGGATGGTTCATAACAGTGGTTGGAACCCAGTGAATATCTAATGTACTTTTTTTTCTTCTTGCATTTATTCATTCATTTATTTTATTTTCATTATCTAATAGTTTAGTCTTTTTTTCCTCTTATACAGATATGAGGTTAGTAGGACCAAACTTGTTTCGATGAAGACATGTTGGTTTTCAATGATCACCACTCCTCTTTTTAATTATTCACAAGGCAATTGATAATTGATTCTAGAGTCCTTCCAGTAATTGAAGTTAACATCACTAAACAGTTTTTCAGGCTCTGTGGGGAGCCAATTTTGGGGAACACTGCTGTCCCGCAGCAGGGCTGAGAAAGTGTGGGAGCCCTGTCATCTCCAGACAGGGCTGAGAAAGAATCACTGACCCAGAGGCTGCTAGTGTATAAAAAGAGACAGGACTCTCTAAATAGTGAAAGTGAAGAGCCAACTTTATTACTCTGCATCCAGGCTTTTATAGGACACTTCTTAATTGGTTTCTCCTGCAGACATTGTGTACTTTTTTGTCCCAGATCATGGGTGTAAATGCCATGCTTATCTCAAGGACCTAATCCTCACACCTGTACCTCTGAGCACTTTTTCCTGGGGGATGGGGAACCGATCCAGGCCATCAGCAGGCCAAGCACCTGAGAGGGCTTGATTAGCCATCAGGGTCTGAGTCTCACTTGCCTGTGGTCTTCAACAAGACTCCATTATTTTCTCATTTTGGGGGGGAAATGGAGACATCGCCGATCCTTCTATCCTCCCAAAAATTTCCAGTTGTCCATGTGTTTCTTTTTTCCTTTCTACTCTTTTCCTTCCTTCTTTCCTCTCCTCCCTTTTCTTTGTCTATCTCTTTGGTCTCCCAAGACTAGACCCAATGTTAATGCTGATGGGCACAAAAGCTTTGATATGCTTTGTTTTTCCATCCTGAACCAGGGGAACATGGTGGCCCTCAGTTACCAAGATTCATCCTAATTGTGCCAGTCTTAGTGAGAATACCCAATAACATTGCCTATTCTAACTCATAACTCATTGTCTCAAACAATCTGCTAGCTTCAACTTTGTTGGCTGTAGGCATTACATTACAAGCATGATCCAGTCATGTGGCTCTATGAGCTTTCAAATTTCACTGAGAGCATCTCAGCAATCACACAGCTCTTTTTTGGCTTCAAGCCTAGCTCCCTATTCACCACTCTTCACTCCACTGGAGACTTCTTTCCAAGTTCATATTGACCCTTAATGATTAATCTTTGTCTCAAGTCATTCTACCATTCCCAAATCCATGTAACTATTATAATCTAGTTTTGAGTTGGTTTTTAGTTTGTTCAGTACTTGTGATTTAAACTCATCATGGTCAGTTAGGTGTTCTCTTACTATCTCACTTATATTGAGTTTCAACTTAGAGTTAATCATTTAATTTTTCTGCATGTGCAAATATCACAGGATCATAAGTTCAGAGTTGGAATTGGCTTTAAAGGTCATAATGAGCTCATCCCCACATAAACAAACTGATGATTAGAAAGGCAATTTTCCCAGGTCACACAGTAGTAAATATCTGAGGTGGGATTTAAAACTGTTTGCCTGACTCTAATTCCAGCTCTCTAGGCACAGCACCATACAGTCATATCATTATTGTAATCATCATCAATTGCCGAATTGGCTTCTAACATGCCTGACATGATCCTCACAGGACCATGGTGCACTCAATTACTTATCCTTAATGCTGTATGCTATACTATGAATCCATAGACTTAGAGATGTAAGGCACCTTACAATAGCAGGTAAGTGACTTTCTTAAGATCACATCAGTAGTAAGTACCAAAAGTCAGGATTTGAACTTAATGATTCTTCTGACTGCAAACACAGCAGAATCCTCACTCTATTATTATGCCTTCACAATTCATTTTCAAAGGTGGTCAGTCATAAAATTCTCTTGAATAATCTTCCCCCTTTTTGCCTCATCAGAATATTTATACATGTTTTGCAGAATTTAACTGCTGAATGTTTCCTTTCCTTTTTGGATCATCTTTTCCTATAGAATTTTAGTCCACTGAATTTTACTTATCTTTTAAGTAAACCTTCTGAAAACTAATTTCTTCAAATCTAGGGTACATGTCACTCTGTTACCTGCACTCACAGCACCAATGAAACAGGGGAGTGTGAATAATGAGTCTATGGGACAGGAGGAGATTGGAAGCATTCATACATTTATTGCATACATGATAATCAAGTCTCAAATAAGCATCTGAGGGTTCAGGTTTATATACTATAGCTAAACACTTACATCATACTTTCTTATGGGAAACTTCACATTGCTTGCTACATGGTGCCTAACTTGCAACCTTCAGAAGGCCATTCCCATGGGACACTCTTGCTGCTCTCTTGTCTCATGAGTTACTACTTTATCTATATCACTCATGTGGCCAGGGTTTCAGGGACCGTCAGAATGTCCCAAGCCTCCCTTGCATGGAGGGTGAGTAATGGAAGGTGGAAAGTCATCTTCCTAAGATGGTGGGCCCAGCCTGGATTTGCACCTATGGGATGTGGACACCTCAGAGTGCATCCATGGCAGACGCCTCAGAGCCTTTGACAGAGTCCCCTACATCACTCTACCCAGATTCCCTCTTTTCTATCATGAAGAAAAAGTTGAACTGCCTCCAACTCTTCTTTCATCTCTTCTTTATTGGTCAGAATCATGTCTAGAATAAAAATTTCCTTTGTCATCTGTTCCATTTTTTTGGACAAATAAAGAAATTTTTATTAAGGCAGATAATGAATTTCTCTGCTTCTCTGTGTACTTTTGGTGGACAGAGCATTGGAACAGATGAACAGAGAATTTAAATCCTCTGAACCAGATTTATGGTATGTTTCCATAAATCCTTCTTTAACCCCTCCTTCTGTATAGTCTTGAGTTTAGATCAGTAATATAGCTTCTGTTTCTATTTGTTGACACCAATCCAAGGGCTCTCTCACATTTCCCTCTTTTAGATGCCTGGACTTTCTCACTTGAGTATATGTTCTTAATGTACAATGGTATTCTTCTATCCTTTTTATCTATTCGTTTCCACTTAAACAAGGTATATCTGTGTAGAGTCATTTTCTGTTCATGAGGTACATCCCACCAAGTCACAGTAATACCTATGAAGTCAAATTCTCTGTGATTTTTTTGAATGTCTAATTTCCCCTTTTCACTAGCCACATTTTGTTCATTGTCCAATTAATGTTATATGTTTTCCATATTGGTCTTTTCATAGTTTCTTATAAACTACTGATATTCTCTATTACTATTTTTTCCATGTTGTATCTGCCGTTCTATAGACATGAGTTACAAAGACTTACATGTATGGATTGTTTTCTCCCTATCTTTCCCTTTTATATTTTTACTTTATTTTATTCATACTTCTTGTTTGAAAAAGATTCCTCCCCCATTCAGAAAAAAACTCCTCTTGTAACAAATATGTCTAAAACCAAAATTATTACATTTTTGCCAAAACCTTCCTTTTCCCTGAATTTCCTAGTATACTTCAGGATACCATCTGCCTAGCCCCACAACCTTAAAATTATTCTTGAATCTTCACTCACACCAATAAAAAATATTTAAGTATTTTTCGATCTCGTCCTTTCTACCTCCATAATATGTCCTGTATGTCTCCTCTCTACTTACACTGTCAAAATTCTAGTACAGGGCCTCACCAACTCTAACCCAGATGACTGCAATATTCTTCTACTACCAGTGTTTTCCTTGACTCAAGTTTCTCCCCACTTTAATCCACCCACTCCTCACCTGCCAAAGGTATTTTCCTAAAGCCCAGGATCGATAAAATCCAGGTGATCCATTTTACCTCTGGGATCAAACATAAATGTAATGTAAATTGCAAATGTAATGTAAAAAATAAAAAATATAAAGGTCACAAATATGACTGGGGAAAAAAACTTAACAAAACAGAGTAGAAGAGATCACAAAAGAGAATAATGATAATTTCAATTGTATAAATTTGAAAATATATTTACATGAAAAAAATCAATGTGCCAGAAGAAGGGAAGAGGGAGGAGAAGAAAGAGAGACAGAGACAGGGAGAGAGAGACAAAGAAACAGAGATAGAGAGACAGAGAGAAAGAGAGACAGAGGAAAGAAGAAAGGATGAGAGATTTGGAATTATGTTAAACAAGTTACAAAAAAATCTATATCCTTTAACCCAGAAATACCCCCAACACATCAAAGACAGAAAAATGGTCCCAAGAAATTTATAGAACTCTTTGTGATAAGAAATAACTAGAAACAGTATTATACTTATCATATGGAGAATGATTGAATAAATTGTGGTTCATCAATGTGATGGAATAATACAGGATTGTAACAAATAATGAATGTGTATAATTCTGAGAAGCTGAAAGAGATTCACATAAACAGATTCAGAGTAAACTAAGCAAAAACAAGAAAATAAGATATATGAAACAACAACACAGACAGAACAATAATGTTGCATAATCACAAAGACCAAACTTGGCCTTAGAGAAAGTTAAGAAAAGTCATTTTCCTCCTTTCATTGCAGAGGTGGGAGACTATAGAGTGTAAAATATTTCACCTGCTATCTAGATATGACCGTTGTCAGATAGTTTTACTGAACTTTGTTTTCCTTTTGTTTTTCATCATCAATCAGTCAGCAAGCATCATGGGGAACAAAGAATGTTAAAGAAAACAACATAGTACTTGCCCTTAGGAACTTCACATTTCAATGGGAGAGACAGTATGAACATAATTACATACTTACATGATATCTACCATATAAATATACAGTAATCTCAATTGGAAAGCACTAATAGAAGGGAGGGGGAAAGGGTGGACTAGGAAAGGTTTTTGTTTTGTTTTGTTTTAATGGAGAAAGCTTTGAACTGAGTCATAAAGGAAGAGACAGAAGCTGGGAAGGTAGAATTGAGGAGAAAATGCTTTTCAGGCTTGGGTCAGTCAGTGCCAAAGAATGGAATCAGGAGAGTATTGTATGTAAAGAAAACAAGTAAGCCAGTATAAGTAGATTTTAGAGTGTTTGCTAGTAAGTAAATTGGACCAATACCGGATAAGTAGGAAAGAATCAAACATTAAATACTAAAGAGAGGATTTTTTGCAATGAGGCTTGTCTGGACTTGCCCAGATCCCTTAACATGTAACCATTACTATCATACTGATGAGGATAGTAGCCTCCTTTAATTGGCTACATAGCGGGAAACCCTGTGGAAATGATGTATCTTTAAATCTGGCCAGACTGAGATAGTAGCCATTTCAAACTAACATTCCCAAACCCATTTCTTGGAACCTGGGCAAAAAGGAGGGGGAAGGTATGCCTCTCTCCCTGTGCTAGCACTGTGACTGAACAATAATCTTCATCCCTTGGATATTACAGGAAAGAGGACTACAGAACAGGAAAAGTCATCTGTTTCAATCTGACCAATTTCGATATAGCCTTTCTTGCTATGCAATCAAAGGAGGTTTTGTGTTATTCAGTAGTCTTGCAGTCATGTCTGACTTCATGATCCTCTTTGGGGTTTTCTTGGCAAAATGCTGGAATAGCTTGCTATTTCCTTTTCAAGCTTATTTTACAATTGAAGAAACTGAGGAAAACGAGGTTAAACCACTTCCCCAGGGCCACATAGCTTTTTAGTGTCTGAGGACAGATTTGAATTCAGGTCTTCTTGATTCCAGACCTCTTTGATCAATCCACTGTGCCATTTATCTGCTACTTAAATGCTACTCCCACTCACATGGTAAAGCATGCTGAACATCTCCATGTTAGGTGATCTAAGCATTTTTCCATTTTTTTTATTTATTTTATTTTAAACTCCCATAATTTTGTGAGTTTTTAATGATATAGCTGTTTATATTTAGTCTAGTATCTATTTGGAACTTATTATAGTATATACATGATGATGGCATAAATATATTATCTATTTATTTTAGTTTCCAGACTACTACTCAGCAAGTTGTTGGAATTTATTTAGTTTATTTTTTAATTTATCTATTTCTCTGCCTCTTTCCCCCTTCTAATTCCCTTCCTAATTAAGTGAGTAATTTAAAATCCATGCTAGGTCCTAAGGAAACTAACACAGCAATAAAACAGTTCTTGCTCTAAAGGAATTTGCATTCTACCAGGGGAGTCATCATATTCATGCTTAAGTATATAGAGAGAGTAAAAAAAAATCAAGTTTAGGGAGGGAGGTAACTAACAAGTAGATCAGGAAAGGCTGCATAATGTAGATAGTGCCTGAGATGATTCTTGAGGAGGTAAGGAATTCTTTTGGGTGGAGGTAAGGATGGAGTTCATTCCTGGCACTGGAGACAACCATAGCAGAGGCAATGAATAATAGAGTGCTATAAACAGCAAGGATTTGGGTCTGGCTATATCTTAGAGTGGGATGTGGGAAGCAACAGTACAATGGAATAGTAGGCTGGAAAAGTAGGGCAGGATGTGACAGCAAAGGACTTTAAAGGACAAAGTTTATATTTTATAATAGAAGCATTAGGAAGACACTGGAGTTTGTTTAGTAAGAAACTGACATGATCAGACCTTAAGAAAAACCATGTAATCTCAGATAAGTAAGCTATAATTCCTTGCAATGATTGTCTACAGCTCCTGGACCTAGATGACATTCCAGATCATTTCTCTTAGCAGTTCAGCCCTTATCTTCCCATTGGTTACCACAAATCTCTTTAATGCCTAGGGACCTAGGCAATACTACAGCACCCAGACACACTCACACACACACACACACACACACACACACGTAAAAATCACTTACAAAAAACAACTGCTACCTGTCACATTGTTCCCCTTTACAAGAAAAAAGGTGATATAACAGCAGTAAGAGGGGTCACCCTAACTATTTCCTTCCCAGAGATTTTGCTTCTCCTTCTTTTATCTGAAGGAAGCCCCAGAGGAAAAGGCAGACTACTATAGTTCTCAGGGAGGGCTACTTCCTAGCTACTATTTACCACTCCCGTAGCTCAGGAAACTTGCTTTCTTAAAAGGATGGTATAGTGATAAGGAGTCCATGAGGCAGTTTGATTCACTGTTGGACATTAAGGGCATTTTAGTATATAAAAAGTACATTACCTAAGGATTATAACACAAGAAAGTATCAAATATTTTCTAAATTACTGCCCTCTAGCAATGTCTATCTATCTATCTATCTATCTATCTATCTATCTATCTATCTATCTATCTATTGTCTATCTATCATCTATCTATCTACCTACCTCTCTCACTGTATATGTTTATATATGTGCACATATACATACCTATATTAATATATACACATGCCTATATAAATAGGTATACATAAAAACTATATTATGTAGGTTGTATACATGTTTGTACATGTGCAAGTATGTATTTTGTTTGTGCATATGCGTTTTTATATATGTTATGTGCATGCATGTACAAATTAACATATCCACGTGCATATTTTAAATCTAGACCACAAATGGATAGTGATCTGAGTCTGTAATTAGAAAGAGTTCAGGCTTTATTGTATTGGTAATGTGTTGTAGTACTTTCAATGACTACAGATTGCTCACTAGCACAGAATTTCATCTCATTAACCTTTGTCATCCCAGAGCAGTTGCTCAAGTACTACTAGTGTTTTATCATGGTAAGGAGGGCATCCATGAAGAGATTGCACATTTTATAATGTTAGTTCAGTGCCACATAAGCCCTGGCAATCCCTACCAACCCAGAGAGCTTTAAGTATTGTGGTCCTGGCAATGGATTGCCTGCTGTGATAGTAATGGCAATTAAAGATTCCCCTGTATTGGCTTGGTTTTCAAACTGATTGTGTTAAAACCCAGAGCTTGTTAATCTCACCTGTGGGATGGACTTTTTGATGTGAAAAGAAAGTCCTGAACTGGGAGGAGCTGGTGACGTAGATTTGGAGAGACAAGAGAGGCGGAAGATCTTTTTTGGAAGCAGTACCTCGTGGAGAGAGAGAGAGACTAAGAGAATTGCTGGTGGCCACTTTGAATTGCCCTGAACTTTTGAGACCTGCCCCCTGAGCTGCCAAGGACTGAGGAGACATGGCTGTTTTGCTGGTACTTTGTCTGTCTGTTTTGATGTTATTTTGCCAGATTTGTCCACTGGTGAAAGACTGTCCTGTTGAAGAAGTCCTGGAACCTGGCATTTGGTTAAGAAGCCCTGAGACTGTCCTGCAGACAGAGAGTGAATACTGTCCACTGGTGAGGGACAATGCTGTTGTTGCAGGGGTCTGGAGACTGTCCTGCAGACAGAGTGAATACTGTCCACTGGTGAAGGACAGTGCTGTTGTTGCAGGGGTCTGGGAGCCTTTCTGTTGGTTCAGAAGCCCTGAAGAAGGATTTTCTTGTTGTATGTTTACAGAAATCCTGGCAGAGGGCTTTGCTAATGTGTTCAGGGGTTCTAGGACTGTTCTACAGACAGAGGATAAATTCATGAAGGGACTGGCAATGTATCTTATGGCCTTGCTAAGCCTTGTCTCCCCAGGAACTAAGATTGCTGAGAACTTGCCTAGTGTCAAGATGAAGAAAAGACCTCCATTTGGTTATTAAGTGCTGTGTTTAAACTTGATGTAACTCTGGGGTAGATTCAATTGTGATCCAGGGGTGGGGAACTTTTGACCTTATTGTGCTCTGTGATTGACAAATGAAGGTACTTTACTTATGTTTGGAAACTAATCTCCATTTGAGAAGAGGGGTTTTGTGGTGGACCAAATGAAGGTATAGCCTAGGGGTGGAGAAGTATTTAGAACAGGGACTTTGTAATTGATTGAATGATTGGAAGGTCCTGGGGTGGGGTAGTACTTGGAGATTATTTAATCACACTTAGTAAATGCTGTATTTTGAATGATGTCATGTTTTGATCTTCTCTGTTCTTGGTTTGTCACTGAATAAAATAGAGAGCACCTATGCTGGTATTTTGAACCTGGGAAGTTGCCTTTCTTTGGCATTACATTACACCTGCCTGTTGTCCAACCGAACCAGCCAAGCTAAATTTCAAGAAGCTCATTAGTTTGAATTCAAAGAGGTGAATCTAAGGCTATGAATTTTACAGACACTTGGAAGACTATCACTAATTATTACATGGATTGCAATCTACAATATGTTGCAAAAGAATAGCCAAGATATTAAAAAAACAAGAGGAATCACTAGCTGGCATTTATTCAGTACTCTACATTTTGCAAAGCTCTTTATATATGTTATCTCATTTGATTCTTAGGACAATCCTGTAAATTAGAAGCTATTATCTCCTCTTGGCAGATAAGGAAATAGTTTGAGAATTCAATAAGGTGCTCCTGACTTCAAGTTCAAAGCTCAATCTATTAAACCTTCCACTTACTTGGGCAGATCCTCTACAGAGGATCTGTGGGGCAAGAAGCAGCTGGGAGAAAAATATGACACATTTTAGTTTACAAAGTACTTTTTATCTTCTAATTCACTTGATCCTTCATAACTTTGTGAAGTAGGTAATATGAGTATTATTATATTCATTTTAAACGTGAGTAAACTGGCAATGAGAAAGGTAAAATAATCGACCCATCCACATCTTGTAAATGGCAGAATAATACAAGTCAGGTATTTTTAGAACAACTCAATGTCTTCTTTCTACTACTCTGAGTTGAACTCTCCATCAAATGGAGAGCCTACTCACACCAGTGAGTAATAGATCTATTGAAAGCATCAAGGTTATCCTAAAAATTCATAGAAGACCTATTATGATTGCTCACCACATCTTTTGAATACACTTCTTGACTTGCTTAGTGATCTTTCATGAGTAACCTATTCTGAGTTTAATACTAGAGTTTTACATGGATTTCAGAGAATTTTTTTAAAAGGTTGTACAAAATTTTTTTGTACTACATCTTTCCTGAAAATTTCTCCTTCCTTTGAAACTTCCCTCGTGACAAAGAAATATAGCCAACAAAACAAGTAGATCTGACAGTGTGTACAAAATGTTGCTTAGCTTCGAATTTCTCCACCATGTAGTCTTCAGGTCAGAGACAGATCATTATTATAATGATAAGAATTCATTTGCCTTCTGGTTTTTCCATTTATAGTCAAGCAGTCTGTATTTTATTATGCTATTTTCCCCTTCTCTTTGCAACACTTTATAAAAATCACTTACATGAATGAATAAGTCTGTTCCAGGCACTTTGACTAGGCACTGGGGACAAAAGAAAAATATAGACCCTTCCCTCAAGAAGTTTCTATTTGTCTTGTGACTTCTATTACCAAAATGTATATATAAGACAAATAACAAAATAAATACATAGAGTTTGGGGGGGGGGAAGGGAGGGAGAGGTGAACAAATAAAAACTTGGGTAAGCAGGATAGGCCTTTTGAATGAGGTTACATATGAGCAGAATCTTGAAAAGAGATGGAAATAACAAGAAGTAAACATGAGAAGTGAGAGTGTTTGAAGTATGGGGAGTACAAGAGCATAGAGAAAAGGGAAGGAATGTGCTGTGCTTGAAAAAATAAGCACACAATTTTGACTAGGGAGCATAAGGGGAAATAATATGTAATTAGCCTGAACAAAGATCTTGAAACCAGACCATGACGGGTCTTAAATATTAAACAAAAGTTTATCATTTCTCCCAAAGTCAATGGAGAGCCAAGAAAGCTTCTTGAGGAGAGAAATGACAAATCATGCCATGCTTCACTGAATCTCCTATTAATTTTTTTCATTACATTCAGTTTGTTCCAGTATTCCCCATATGATGGGTTCTGATTTTGTTTCCAGTTTGGGTTTTTTGGGGGTTGGGGTCAGAGAAAGTTGGTCACACAAAAGAAGCAGCTATAGATGTTTTGGGATCTATAGGGTCCTTCTTCCTTCTTTAAAAAAATTCCCTAGGGTACATGCCTAATAGGGAGTTATGCCATAGAAAATGCCATGAATAAAAAATAGACTATTTCTTTCCAAATAAGAGAGACGGACAAAAACCATTTTTCTACTGACCAAATGTTAGCTGCTGTTCTAATACAAGGTTTGATTGTCAATGTACATAAATTCACAAATACTGAGTAAATACTATATTGTGAAATCTAATATTTTGCCACAGTAGAGAAGATATAGGATACATATTTTAAAAGATAATCAAATGACAATGTCATGATATTACAATGAAAGAAACACCATTGTTTCTCCTTTTCATTTGGAATACCAGTCTCAGGGGAAAAGATGTCTTGTTTTGTCTTATTAATTCAAACACAAGTTAATACAGTGACATTTACATTGAAAGCACTGCTCAGGATAAGAGATGTAGTCCTATGGGCCCCTTGGGAGTCAAAACACATTGTTTTAAAAGCATTTGCAAGTGTATCTAGGAAGAAAATCTATAATGAGTCTAGCAGCAAAGTCTTAGGGAAGACAGAACAAAGTCTTCTTGTTTCCTTACCAAGATAAACACAAACTGAAACCAACTCAGAGTTGATTTATATTTTTCTCCCTTTAATATAATACAATAAACACTTAACTTCTCTAGTAATTATCAGTGAATAAGGAGTTCCTCATAAATGAACTTCCCAACTGACTGAAACTATTAAGCAAAGAAACTTCTTTTAATTTGACCATTTTCTTTAGAAGTCTTTCTAGAAAGATATTATATGCTTCCTTGCCTTCTGAAACAAGAAATAATAGAAATGATTGTACCCCTTAAAAATGTTATTACTTAGAGTCACTATTGTAAATTATTATCCTGCCCTATAATATGGAAATATTAAAATACGGTGCATTCAGGATCCATTGAGGTGCTGTAGCAGCAAGCACCCCAGCCTCCCCAAGGTGGCTGCCAACACAGGTTCTTAAATCTGCTTTTCTGAAGGAAAGAAACTCAAAATGGGTTAACAAGCTTGCTTTAATCAATCAAACATATCGTTTACCTAGTTCAGGGGGAAAAGTCAGCACCCTGACCTTCAAAGTATACAGACAGAAGTTACAAGAAGACAGAGAAACATTTTAAGCAGACAGGCCTCCAACTGTCTCATCATTACATCCATACCTAGTCACAGTTACCAGAGAGGGAAGCACCAACATCTGGATTTTCAAAGCTGGGGGGCTCTCAATGGATGCCCAGAGTCTCGTCGGGTCAAATCACATAACACTTCTCAAAGTGAGCCCCCAAACAAAGTCTCATATCAGGGTTTATATAGCCTTCTCCTGGCTCAGAGAATGTCACAACCCTCTTGACCCACTGCCCAATCACAAAGTATGTCTTGAAAATCAAGCCTCCCACTACAAAGCACCAGGTGCACTTAAGCCTATAAAAGTAGGGAAGATTTTAAATTTACATTCCCATTACAGGTGTGCAAAATTATTTGTCCTTTCACTAAATGGCCCTAGTTTGCTGTACTTTTCAAGGTCTTATGTCTGCTTTTACAGTCCCTCTGTCACTTCTAACTGCTGTCATCATTCCAGTCTCTAGTAGTTGAATTTTCATTGGTTGCTTCTTTCTAATCTATGGAGAATAAAATATGACCGTGCATTAGAATGATGGGAAATATGAACAAATAGCATTTAGGTAAGAGTTCAAGAGGCTCTAGTAATAGGCAGATGCATGGATTTAATAAATGGAGGTCTGTTTTGCTACTCTAAGACCTTGCTTCCTGACTTGCTTCTGGGTTGTTAGCTGCCTTCTAGGGAATGGAGTTGTCATATCATGATGCTTTGGGCCTACTGTACCCTGAAACATCACACATTCTTCCTTCCTTAAAAAAAATCCCAGGAGAGGGGGCAGCTAGGTGGAGCAGTGAATAGAGAACCAGTCCTGGAGTCAGGAGGACCTAAGTTCAAAACCAGTCTCAGACACAACACAAAAAAACTGACCACGTGACCTTGGGCAAGTCACTTAACCCCAATTGCCCTCCAAAAAAAAAAATACCAAGATCAGTCTGTCTGTCTACTGGTGCTCCCACTTTGTGTTGCTGTTGTACTCGCTGTCTTTGTTAAGCTTTTCTTTGACTCTGACTGTTCATCAGAAACATTATATAAACCTTCTGATTCTCAGTATGCCTATTTGAAGGCTTAAGTGTTTAAAACAAAACATTATAGAGAAACCAAAAAGGAAAAATTTACAAAATTGTTATATATTAATACTTGTCTTACAATTTAAATACAGACAACTTGGCATCATTCTTTCTTAGCTGCTTCTTCATTCCTGACTGAAGCGTTTTTTGTGGGTCTTCTTCTAACTCCTATCTGAGCCAAGTGGTGGATCATTTAAAGTGTTCTCCCTACTTGATTTATTTTGACTGGCAAAAATGTTGATAATCTCAGTCTGACTAGAATGTATTTCCCTATCTATAACTCTAGGTAGGACAGGTCATACTTCCTTATCATCAATTTTTTCGTGTTCCTTCCCTACTAAGATATATCCTTTCTTGAATTTCACATCCCATTCAGTCAACCATTCTGACCATCTTGCCTTGGTTATGTCCTGCCACTGCTGTATATATCCACTCTACCCTTCATCTCCCTCACCCTTAGTTTCTACCTTTTCCTCTGAAAACAGCTGAAAAGGCTATGTTAATTGACCGAGGGGTAAAGTTACCATCCATATGAGTCCCCAAATATTCCCTTCGCTAACCAGTACTACTATATATGTATTGTCTTGCCAGAAGTGGAGAACCTGCAGTCTCCAGGCCACATGTGGCCCTCTAAGTCCCCAAGTAAAGCTCTTTGATTAAATCCAAACTTCGCAAAATAAATCCCTTTAATGAAAATATCTGTTCCGTAAAACTTGGACTCAGTCAAAAGGCTGCACCCAAGGAGTTAGAAGGCCACATGTGGTCTCAAGGCCACATGTTCCCCACCCTTGTTCTTGCCCTATTAGGATAAAAATTCCTAGAGGGTAAGAATAGTTTCATTTTTTAATTCAGATCACTGACACATAAAACACATTTAGTAAGGAGGCATGTAACTAATATATTGAGTAGAGTGCTGGGCCTGGAGTCAGGAAGCTTTTGGTGTTCAGTAATTTCAGTCATGCCAGACTCTCCGTGACCCCATTTGGAGTTTTCTTGGCAAAGATACTGGAGTGATGTGCCACTTCCTGCTGTACCTTATTTTATTTTGAGGAAACTAAGGTAAACAAGGTTAAGTGACTTGCTCAGGATCACACAGCTAGTAAATGTCTGAGGCCAGATTTGAACTCAGGTCTTCCTGACACTCTATCCAATGTACCACCTAGCTGCCCATGGAGTCAGGAAGACTTGAGTTCAAACCTGACCTGATACTTGTAGCTGTGTGACCCTGGGTAAGTCACTTAACCTCTTTCTCAGTTTCCCATCTGCAAAATTGGGAAAATAATAATACCTGCCTTCCTTGTTGCTTGTGAAGATTAAATGAGACTTTTAATAGTGAAGGACAACAACTAACCAATTAAGTTGGTAGTGCACATGTCTCAAAGCTTCCTTCCCCAGGGGAATAGGTCTCTCTAAATTTCAGACTTGAAACATAAAAAAGTATTGACTATAGATATTAACATAAAGGCCTTCTTTTCTCCTAAGTTCAATAAAAGCCACATGTGACATGACACATATACAAAGAGTAATTAATTTATCAATCATTATGATTATAGACCAGTATAATTGAAATACTGGACTAAAATGTATTTTACCTTAATGAATCATTCAGTAATTATAGCAGGATTCTTTGTTAATGAGTTAATAAGGATAATAGCTACTTTAATGGAACAATAAAATAATTATGGTAGAAGGTAAAATTTTGGGTCTATGTTATTGAATCCATCAAAAATTACTGAAATATAGAGTTTTAAGGGATCTGTGAGGTACACATATATGTATACATTTATATTATATTACATTATGTTATGTTATATTACATTATATTGTATATATATATATTATTTATATTATATCATATCATATCATACCATATCATATCATATCATATCATTTTATATTATATTATATTATATTATATTATATTATATTATATTATATT
>NW_027187345.1:4566700-4648149 GCF_028583685.1 Petaurus breviceps papuanus
TATTATATTATATTATATTATATTATATTATATTATATTATATTATACTATACATGTATATACATTGTTTCTTGTTGTGGTCTGTATGAATATATCTATGGAAGGTCCTAAGGAAGAGATAAAACAACCAAAGCCAGCACATTCAACTATTCAATGCATTAAGGCTATTTGCTATCTAGATATTTATTGGCAGATAGATAAAGAGAAGAATCTACACTGGGAGATAGATAGAGATTCACAAGGATTGTGGTGGAGGCTGATTGCCTCAAATGAAGTAGAACACAGATAAGACATTTAGCGTAATGAAGAATATTTTACCTCTCAAGGCTCAAAGCAAATCCTTGACAATGGTTACCTGAAAGTACCAGGAAAGTAGAATTACTTTTCAGGGTTATACCATAATTATGAGTAGTCAAAATGAGAAGTAATGAGGGTTAAAGTTTTGGTGGTAAATGTGGGACTTAAAAAGAAATCGACATAGAATAATAATCTTGGAAGGGGGTCTCAGTCTGAACTTCCAAATTCACAGATGAAGAAATCTAGCCCCAGAATTGCTCAAGGTAATATTAAATTCACACAACTTTTGCCTTTTAAAGAATGTATACAATTAAACTTTGATCATATCAATCATCCCAATTTTGCTATACCTCATCATTAAAAGGAAAAACAATTTTATGAATTCTTGGGAAATGTTTCTAAAACATAGGTGGGGAAAGAGGATAGAAATAATGCATAAATGGAATATTGTAAATACCACCTAAGCAGCCACTCCATGGTGGGGGTTGGCAACACACTAAAAGGAGGGTCTTAGGCTCAATTAGCATTGTATTTCCATTACAGGAGGAGGAAAGGGAGCATTTTTTGTTGGCTTTATTGGGGGTCCAAAATTTAAACTCTTAACATTAATTGCATATGGGGGGAGATTATTTCTCTAGTGCAAAATTTTGGGCCGCTCAATTTCATAAACTGACACCCATGTGGCTTTAAAATGCAGGATCTCCCCACGCCTCTGGCTTCCACCTTCCCCAATCCATGTAAAAAGGGGACTGTAAACAAACTTTGGAGCTGCAGAACCCACAAAATGACACAGAGAAACTAACCTCCTGCTGAGGACAGCCTGGCAGGATGACAGGAATCTTCCAGTACAGTGCTCTGGGAGCCGAGCCCAGCCCCACACCAAGGCTTTAGCCCCAGGGCAGGCCTGACTGGAGGGAGTCCAGATCAGCAGCAGCTGTGGCCCTTTCCAGATTTATCAACACATAGATGCAAAGGGCAAAGTGAGAGGTCAGTGCAGTCTGGACTTTGAGACCCAGTAAGTGAGAGTACCTGGCTTTTGCCCCCAGGGAGAGAAGCAGCTGAGAATCCTGGCACAGCAAGCCAGGGGTCACATGGCAGCTTTAGCTCCTGGCCTGCAGAGTATTAGGGGGACCAAGCACCAGTCTGAGGGGTAATCGCTCTTGCTTCAACCTTCTTGGATCTGGATTGCAGTCCAGGGTGGATGACCTGGGGTGTGTGTCCAGCTTGCCAGATCATGGGGAGACCTCAGAGAGGGCATCCATCTAACACCTCTGGCATCTGAGAAAACCCCAGCATTTGGGATGAAAGGTTCCCTGTCTGGTGGCAGAGTCCTACTGTGGCAAAAAGCCCAGGGGTCAAGTGACTGAGGGGCAACATGACCAGGCAAAGGAAAAGAAGCAGACAGAAGATTCCAACATTAGACTCCTACTTTGGGGAAAAAAAGGAGCAAAGCATGGAAGAAAAGGAAGACAGTGAACTTAGAATTCCTGCACCAAAAGCTTCAAAGGAAAACATGAACTGGTTACAGGCCATAGAGGACCTTAAGAAGCAGATGAGAGAAGTGGAGGAAAAATTGGGAAGAGAAATGAGAATGATGAAGAAAATTACGAAATGAGAGTAAACAGGCTGACTGAGGAAAATAATACCTTAAAAATGGAATAACACAAATGGCAAAAAAGGCTCAAAAAGGCAATGAGGAGAAGAATGCCTGAAAAAGCTGAATTTGCCAGATGGAAAAAGAATCTCAAAAGCTTAATGAGGAAAATCGTTGCTTCAGAATTAGATGGGAGCAAATGGAAGCCAATGACTTTAGGAGAAATCAAGATGCTGTTAAACAGATCCAAACAAATGAAAGAATAGAAGGCAATGTGAAATATCTCATGGGGAAAACCACTGACATGGAAAATAGATCCAGGAGAGATAATTTAAAAATTATTGGACTACCTGAAAGCCATGATCAAAGTAAGAACCTAGAAATCATCCTCCAGGAAGTTCTCAAATAAAACTGCCCTGATGTTTTAGAACCAGAGGGCAAAATAGAGGTTGAAAGAATCCACTGATCACCTCCTGAAAAAGATCCCAAAAAGGAAACACCTAGGAATATTATAGCCAGGTTCCAGAATTCCCAAATTAAGGAGAGAATTTTTCAAGCAGCCAGGAAGAAACAATTTGAATATTGTGGAAACATAATCAGGATAACCCAGGATCTGGCAGCTTCTACACTGAGGGATCGAAGGGCCTGGAATATGATATTCCAGAGGTCAAAGGAGCTGAGATTAAAACCAAGAGACACCTAGCCAGCAAAACCGAGCATCATCTTTCAGGGGATAATATGGTCACTCAGTGGAATAGAGGACTTTCAAGCATTCTTGCTGAAAAAACCAGAGTTGAATAGAAAATTTGACATTCCGACACAAGAAGCAAGAGAAACATGAAAAGGTAAACAGGGAAAAGAAATCATAATGAACTTATCAAAGTTGAACTATCAACATTCCTACATGGAAAGACAATAATTGTAACTTATGAAACTTTTTTCAGTAATTTAAGCGAATAGAAATATATATATATATATATATATATATATATATTATATATATATTATATATATGCCTATATATGAGGGTATATGGGCATATGAATATATATGTGAATGTGTGTATATATGTTTACAGGTATACATAGACAGAGGGCACAGGAGCAATTTAATAGGAAGGGATGATACTTATAAGGTCAAATCAAGAGGTGAGAGAGGAATATAATGAGACGAGATGGGGAGAGACAGAATGGGGTAAACTATCTCATATAGAAGAGGCTAGGGAAAATGGTTACAATGGAGGGGAAGAATAGGAAGGCAAAAGGGAATGGGTCAACCTTATTCCCATTAAATTTGGCTTGAGGAGGGAATGAAATACACACTAAATAGGGTATCTCACCCTCCAGGAGAGTAGGGGGAAAGGGATGAGAGGGGGGAATGATGGAAGGGAGGGCAGGCTGGAGGGGGAGGGAAGTTGGAAGCACCCACTTTTGAAAAGCGATGGGATCAAAGTAGAGAATAGAACAAGTGTGAGGTGGGATAGGAGGGAGGGAAATATAGTTAGTCTTATAAAGTTAGTCTTTTACAATATATCTACTGTGTTATTGTTTTTCATTGGCCACACATGTACAACCTATACTGAACTGCTTATCTTCCCAGTAAGGGTGGGTGACAAGGAAGTAAGGGAATGAATTTGGAATTCAACATTTTAAAATCAAATACTCAAATATATATACTATTATTAATACTATTTTACATGTAATTGGGAAATAAGATATACAGGCACTGGAGCATAGAGATCCACTGGAAAAGTCAAAAGGGGTATGGGAGAAAATATAAGAGATAGCAGATTGGAGGAGGGGATATCCTGTGGGACTGCTATTTTGGGGCAGTGGGTAGGGGAAAAATGGGAAGAAAATTTGTAACTCAAAATCTGGTGGAAATGAATGATGTAAATCAGAAGTTAATGAAGCATTTGAAAAAATAAAATAAAATAAAATACTGACCCTTGGGGGAGTGCAGCTAAGTAGCACAGTGAATAAAACACTTGCCCTGGAATCAGGAGGATCTAAGTTCAAATGTGGACTCTGACAATACAAAAACCTAGCCATGTGCCCTTGGGCAAGTCACTTAACCCCAATTGCCCTACCTTCCCTCCTCCAAAAAAATTAAAATACTGACCCTTTCTAGAAATATGATATATGCTGCCTTTGAATTTCTTCTTTTTTATTTATTTTGTTAAATGTTTCCCCATTGCATGAAAATAATTAATAATTTTTTTTTAATTTTGAATTCTAAATTCTCTTTCTTCTTCCCACTCTCCTCCCTCCTTGAGAAACCAAACATTATAACAATAATTATACATATGAAGTCAAGCAAAACATATTTTACATTTCTTCTATAAACAAATAATTTCTAAATATAGAGACATAGTACATTAATCTATACTTGTACATTCATTTATTCATCAGAGAGGCCATATAGAATAGTGGAATTGTGAATTTGAAGTCTAGAAACCTGAGTTGAAATGCCAGTTATTAGTGTATAACTATTGGTAGAGTTAATCAATTCAATAACAAGAATGAATTACAGTAGTGATATCTGGGGTAACTAGGTGATACAGAGCCTAGAGTCAGAAAGACATCTTCTGGAGTTCATATTTGATTTCAGTCACTTACTAGTTATGGGAGTACCTGCCTCAGTTTCCACATCTTTAAAATAAACTGGAGGAAAAAATGGCAAACCACTATATTATCTTTGGCATGAAAACCCCAAATATGGTCATGAAGAGTCAGACATAACTGAAAAATCACTGAATAACAACAACAACAATGTGAAATGTCTGGAAAGACAGAATGGAGCCAGACTGTGAAGTGTTTCAGATGTCCAGCTGAGTAGTTTGTATCCTAGGGCAATAGGTAGCTATTGAAAATCCTGAGCAGAGGACTGATAATCAGACCTGCCTTCATTTTGGCTCTTGTATGGAAAATAGATTAAGCATCAGTTTCTTCATCCATTCAATGGGGATAATAATATGTATACCACCTACCTTAGAGTTATTATGAAGAGTTTGTAAAGAGGTTTGTAAATCTTCAAGTGCCTTATTATTTTACAAAAAATATTGAAGACCTTTTTTATATGTTGGCAACTATGTTGCAACTGAGTACACAACAATGAATAAGAAAGATGTCTCTTCTCCAAAAAGATCATAATATTGAAGGAAAGATAAGACATGGATGAAAATAAATATAGCAAAATGAAGAATGTTATAAGTGACTGCATGGTACAGACAATGAGTGAAATAGGTGCTTATAGGCTAGAGAGATCACTTCTGGCTGGAGTGATCAAGAAAGACTTCCCCCCAAAATGTAGCATTTCAGTTCCATGAAATTCAACAAAGATTTTTTTTTTTAAAGCATTTGGGGTTAAATAACTTGCTCAAGGTTACAAGGCCAGTTATTTCTGGGTGTGGTGCTGAGTATCTGAGCCCGGGATTCGATCCAGGTCATCCCGACACTGGAGCCAGTGCTCTTACTTGCTGTGCTACCTGGCCACCCCTAAGCAATTGGAGTTAAGTAACTTGCTCAAGGTTACACGGCCAGGTGTTTCTGGGTGGGTGCTAAGTGTCTGAGCCCGGGATTCGATCTCCAGGTCATCCCGACACTGAAGCCAGTGCTCTTATTTGCTGTGCTACCTGGCCGCCCCCAACAAAGATTTTTTACTAGAACTGCTATGGGTACTGTCTCCTGAGAGGGTTCTACATGATTGGAGGAGAGGGAAGTGATGAGTTGTGCCCTGCATTGTGGAAGAGAGGACATGCATGAAAGAGATCCCAAATAACTGGGGTATTGGAGTGTTTTAGAATAGGACTCAAAGAAGCAAATGACTTAAAGACTGAAGTCTCAAGGAAAAGTAGAAGAAAACCAACTGTGTTGAGACTAATATGTTCCCTGGAATTTACAACATCACAGGATTTTAAAGTCAAGATGGAACCTAGAGATAAATCAATTATCCAACATATATTAAGTGTCTATTTTGTCTTAAGCACTATCCTAAGCAATGGAGGTCTGGATGCCAAAATGAAATAGTCTATGCCTGAATTCAAGGATGTAACATTCTATAAGACCTAGGGCTGAGCATTCCAGTAAGGATCATTGTAGGAACAGAGAATCATGTAAAAAGCACAGAGGTACAAAAGTACATTTTTTAGAAGATGACAACTAAGGAATTTGGTTAGATGGGAGGATTCTTGAATGGGAAAAGTGGGGATGATGCTTTAAATTAGAGGCCAGGTTATGGAAGGTTTCCAATGTCAGGAAGAATTTAGGCTTCCTTCCAAATACTCTCAATATTTCCAGGTTTTTGGTTTCCTTGGCATTTTCCTGCTCTCTCTAACCTCCACAGAAAATCATGTAGTGGAGTTGAATTTATCTAGAGATTAAACATGAATACAGTTTTCTAAGGTCACTTTGCTTTACAGAAAAGATAAAGGAGATGAATAGGAGATACAAAAGGTAAGAGTTCCAGGTGAGTTCTATTTGAAGCATAAAGGGATGGTAGCATTTGTGGTCTTACAGTTTAATTGGGGCCAGTACTCCCCATCCTTAATCTGATTGTGGATTCTGGAAGAAGACTCAAGAGATAGCCCTTGACCTCAGAATGACAGAATAGACAGTGCTTTTATATAAAAGCACTCACTTGTGTCTGTGAAGCACCAAGTCAGAAGACTGGATTGGAAGAGTTAAGATCTAATTAGAAGCAACAGAATTCTTCTGTTGGTAAGATTTAATGTTGTTGTTCATTTCATATTCATGTTGGTAAATAGACTTGAGGAATTAACGCACTATGTTCTACATTTCTATTTTGTTCATTCCTACTCTGCTTTAATACAATGTCCTCTAGGCTCATGTGTGAGTAATCATTTAGGAGAATGCAAATTGGGAAGATTAGAGTTTCAGTGTGATGGGGATAAATAAGCTATGGATTACTGTTAAGCATATGCATACAGGATACAGGAAACTTGATTGGAGCACTTAGGTGGAAAATAAAGGCCCCATTCATGCATGGTCTAAGAGACTGAAAGGGGATTTGGGACATAGAGCAACAAGTCTTATAGGGACCTATGCAAATGAAAGAAATTAGAGCAAATCATTTGGCATTGATTTATGTAAAAATCTACCCTAATATTTTAGTCCTATGCCAGCATAACAGATAGGAACATCACCCTTAGGAGGTGCATGAAGAACTAGTTGCCGCTGTCCGGGTCAATGTGTACTTTCCTCTTGTTCTTTATACACAGAGAATGGGGATCCTTTGAGGGCCTTTGAAGAGGAATTGACAGGATTAGAGCCATAACTAGCTGTTTTTTTTTTCTTAGAAGAAAAATACCTGGGGTAGGGGAGTAGGGAGTGCACAGGGCAATTCCACCACTGGTTTGATCATACATGAAGAAAAGGTCTGTTTCTTCCACTTCTACCAAACCACCTCCCTCCACTGTTCCCCATTCTCAGATTAGGAGAGAGGTTGGGTTCAGCAGAAGGACCCTAAGGAGTGGTGTCTATATCATGTAAAGCTTGGTGAAGGGCAATGGTTACTGTGGGAAGGAAAGTCCACCTACCCCCCAACCAAGAAAGAAAACATAACCTCCCCATCCCCTGGAAATAGCCTTTGTTCTGCAAAATGACTCTGGATATCATCACAATGGTGAAGTAATAACATTAATATTTTAGTGGAATAAACTATGAACTGGAGAGGAGTAATGCCTAAGATAAAGAGCAGATTTAGAAGGACATTGTAAGAATCTAGGTGTGAGGCAATAGAGACCTGCACTGGGTATTAGAATTGGAATGAAAAGGAAAAGATGGGGGAGAGATTGCAAAGGAATAACTGAAGAGACACTTGGCAGCTTATTAGGCATAGTAGATTACTCATCTATTATCATACTTTCTTGAAGTATAATTTTTACTCTTTTGTCATCCTATTTGTATCACATTTTCTATCTTTATAATCCATTTTTATAAACATTAAACAAATTAAAATGAATTTTCCACAAACAATTTCTGGCAACTAAGAAAAATTACAGAACGGTGAAATTTTATTTTAGCAATTGCTTGACTGAGCTGGCTGGGGAAGTTGAAAAGGGAATGTGTGCTTTACCTAAAGAAATCATTTGTTATTTTGAAATAGTATACTGGCTGTTAAACTCAAAAGTCATAAACAAACAATGGAAAAGAAAGTCAGCATTTTAAAAAGACACATAGTTCTTGCTCCGGAGGGGAAAAACAGTAATAACACTGGGCCTTCAATAGCAAGTACAATAACACTCCCAATAGTTGTCTCTATATTATTACCTATTATTTGTTAAGACTCCAGCTATGAGATTTTTTTCATTATTCATAACATTTATTACTGTCACAGGATGCAAGAAACACAACATTAAAGACAAGTTCTAAAATTTGTCTAAAAATAAAAGGAAATAAATCCTTATTTCAGATAAAGCAAATGCAAAAATTGACCTAATTAAAAGAGATAAGGAAGGAAACTATATCCTGTTAAAAGGCACCATCGACAATGAAGCAATATCACTACTTAACATAAATGCACCAAGTGGTGTAGCATCCAAATTCCTAGAGGTGAAGGTAAAGGAATTAGAGGAAGAAATAGATAGCAAAACTATACTAGTGGGAAACCTTAATCTCCCCCTATCTGAACTTGATAAATCCAACCTCAAAATAAACAAGAAAGAAGTTAAGGAGGTGAACAGGATTTTAGAGAGGATAGGTATGATAGATCTCGAGAAAGCTGAATGGGGATAAAAAGGAATATACTTTCTTCTCAGCAGTTCATGGCACATAGTCAAAAATTGACCATGTTCTAGGGCATAAAAACCTCACAATTCTATGCAGTAAGGCAGAAATATTAAACGCATCATTCTCAGATTATGATGCAATAAAAATTATATGCAATAAAGGGCCAGGGAAACACAGACTAAAAACTAACTGGAAATTAAACAATTTGATCCTAAAGAATGAGTGGGTCAAACAAGAAATTATAGAAACAATCAGTAATTTCATTCAAGAGAATGATAATAATGACACAACATACCAAAATCTGTGGGATGCATTAAAGGCAGTTCTTAGGGGAAGTTTTATATCCCTGAGTGCATACGTGATTAAATTAGAGAAAAGGGAGCTAAATGAATTGGGCATGCAATTAAAAAAGCTAGAAAAAGAACAAATTCAAAATCCCCAATTAAATACTAAACTAGAAATATTGAAGACTAAAGGAGAGATTAATAAAATTGAAATTAAAAAAAACTATTGAACTAATAAATAAAACCAAGAGCTGCTTTTATGAAAAAACCAACAAAATTGATAGACCCTTAGTCAATATGATAAAAAAAAGAAAGAAGAAAACCAAATTATGAGTATCAAAAATGAAAAGGGTGAATCTACCTCCAATGAAGAGGAAATCAAAACAATAATTAGGAATTATTTTTCCCAATTGTATGCACATAAATTTGACAATCTTAGGGAAATGGATGAATATTTAGAAACATACAAGTTGCCCAGATTAACTGAAGAGGAAGTAAATTACTTAAATAATCCCATCTCAGAAAAAGAAATTGAACAAGCCATCAGTCACCTCCCTAGGAAAAAATCTCCAGGGCCAGATGGATTCACTGGTGAATTCTATCAAACATTTAAAAAACAATTGATTCCAATACTCTACAAATTATTTGGGAAAATTAGTGAAAAAGGAGTCCTACCAAATTCTTTTTATGACACAAATATGGTACTGATACCTAAATCAGGAAGAGACAAAACAGAGAAAGAAAATTATAGACCAATATCCCTCATGAATATAGATGCAAAAATTCTAAATAAAATACTAGCCAAAAGACTACAGCAACTTATCTCAAGAATAATACACTTTGATCAAGTAGGATTTATTCCAGGAATGCAAGGATGGTTTAATATTAGGAAAACCATCAGTATAATTGAGCATATCAACACTAAAACTAGCAGAAACCACATGATCATCTCAATAGATGCAGAAAAGGCTTTTGACAAAATACAACATCCATTCCTATTAAAAACATTAGAAAGTATAGGAATAATTGGAGCCTTCCTTAAAATAATAGGTAGCATCTATTTAAAGCCATCAGCAAGTATTATATGCAATGGGGAGAAGCTGGAAGCATTTCCCATAAGATCAGGGGTGAAACAAGGGTGTCCACTATCACCCCTCTTATTCAATCTGGTACTAGAAATGTTAGCAGTAGAAATTAGAGAAGAAAAAGAAATCAAAGGAATCAAGTTAGGCAAAGAAGAGACCAAGCTATCACTCTTCACAGATGATATGATGATATACTTAGAGAATCCTAGAGAATCAAGTAAAAAACTGCTTGAGACAATAAACAAATTTGGCAAAGTTGCAGGATATAAAATAAACCCACATAAATCCTCGGCATTCCTATATATTTCCAATGAAACTCAACAGCAAGAAGTAGAAAGAGAAATCCCATTTAAAGTTACTGTAGACATTATAAAATATTTGGGAATCTACCTTCCAAAACAAACCCAGGACCTGTATGATCATAACTACAAAACACTTTTCACACAAATAAAGTCAGATCTAACTAATTGGAAAAATATCAATTGCTCATGGCTGGGTCGAGCTAATATAATAAAAATGACAATTTTACCTAAATTAAATTACATATTTAGTGCCATACTAATTAATTTACCAAAAAACTACTTTATAGAGTTAGAAAAAATAGTAACAAAATTCATCTGGAAGAATAAACGGTCCAGAATATCAAGGGAATTAATGAAAAAAATGCTAGGGAAGGTGGACTAGCTTTACCAGATTTCAATCTGTACTATAAAGCAGCAGTCATCAAAACTACTTGGTAATGGCTTAGGAATAGAGGAGTGGATCAATGGAATAGATTAGGCACACGAGATTCAGAAGTCAACAACTACAGTAATGTATTGTTTGATAAACCCCCAGACCCTGGTTTTGGGGATAAGAACTCACTATTTGACAAAAACTGCTGGGAAAACTGGAATATAGTATGGCAGAAACTGGACATAGATCATTATCTAACACCATATACCAAAATCAAGTCTAAATGGGTTCATGATCTAGGTATAAAGGTTGATACTGTAAGCAGTCTGCTAAAACAAGGAATAGTTTACCTATCAGACTTGTGGAGAGGGAATGACTTTATGACAAAACAGGAATTAGAGAACATTATAAAATGTAAAATGGATAATTTTGACTACATGAAATTGAAAAGTTTCTGTACAAATAAAGCCATTGTAACCAAGATTAGGAGGGAGGTGGGAAATTGGGAAAGAATCTTTACAACCTATGTCTCTGACAAAGGACTCATCTCTAAAATATACAGAGAACTGAGTCAAATTTATAAGAATACAAGTCATTCCCCAATTGATAAATGGTCAAAGGATATGAACAGGCAGTTTTCAGAGAAAGAAATTAAAGCTATCTATAAGCACATGAAGAAATGCTCTAATTCACTATTGATTAGAGAAATGCAAATCAAAACAACTCTGAGGTACCACATCTCACCAGTTAGATTGGCTAAGATGACAAAACAGGAAAATGACAAATGCTGGAAAGGATGTGGGCAAACTGGAACACTAATGCATTGTTGGTGGAGTTGTAAACTGATCCAGCCTTTCTGGAAAGCAATCTGGAACTATGCCCAAAGGGCTATAAATACTTTCATACCCTTTGATCTATAATACCACTCCTAGGGTTATATCCCAAAGAGATCATAGAAATGGGAGAAAGACCCATATGTACAAAAATGTTTATAGCAGCTCTTTTTGTTGTGGCAAAGAATTGGAAATTAAGGGGGTGTCCATCAATTGGGGAATGGCTGAACAAGTTGTGGTATATGCATGTTATGGAATATTATTGTGCTATAAGAAACGGGGAGCAGGCGGTCTTCATATTTACCTGGAGAGGCTTAAAAGAACTGATGCTGAGTGAGAAGAGTAGAACCAGGAGGAATTTGTACACAATTACAGACACAACATATGTGTGATGACCAACTTTGATAGACTGGACTCTTCTCAACAATGCAGGGATATAAGTCAATCCCAAAAGACGCATGATGGAGAGAAAAACATGCATCCAGAGAAAGAACTAAATTTATATCCAGGTGGAAGCAAAAAAAAATAAAAATAAAAGGCAATAGAGCAAAATGAGTGTTTTCTAGGTGTTTCATTACATTTGGTATTTTACTTGAAAATTGTTATTTTTAATCTTACCAATTATATTCTAAATTAGAGGAAAATATAATAGAGTGTCTTGAATGACCTTCTCCTAAAACTCAAAAATTCATGCAATCTATCCAAATATCCAATATTGTTTCCAAAATAACCACAAGAAAAAGTCATGGCCAAATTTACTAAAGTGCCAGCATTAAAGACAGAACAAAAGTGAATGCTACATGGCTTCAAGATCAGGGAAAATATCATATTTAGGAACAGAAGGGGGGGGTTCTACACAGAAAAATGACAAAAAATTATTTGAAGGTAAAGAGTTCCAAATCAGAGTGTTTTTATAGAAAGTTTTGAATCAGGAAAGGTTTAAGCTTATTTTTATTTTTTTATATAATTTCATGAATCTGCTATTAAAATTATATTTCTGCATTGGCAACCATCTATATTATATGAAAAATATATATTTATAATAGCAATATTATACTTTGGGGACATATATTTTAGGAGTTAATACTTATTTCAATGTTCCTCATGCATAGTTCAGATGAATCATAAAATTGGCTAAAGAGTCATCTTTTATCATGCTTTAAGATTTATGAAATTATTCATTTTTGGACATATCTAGATAAACCAAAAATATTTCCCAAGACATTATATAAATGAGTGAAGTAATCAACATGGGCTTAGGAACACAGAAGAGGTTCTCAGCACTTCTATCTAATCATTGTCCTAATTGATAAAAGTAGTTAAGGGTTATTATAGAGGAAAACAAATTAATAATTCACTCCATATGTTTAGAAAGAAAAATCATTTCAAAAATAAGTGAAAAGCAAAAAGGATTCCTTTTACTCATGAATAAAAGCAATATAAGCAATCTTCAAAATTTATTAGTTACTTATGAACAATATTTCACTAAGATTTAGCCATGGTGGTTAAGCCAAATAGTTATTTCAAAGTCATATAGAGAGATCCGGAAGAATTCTTAGAGGTCATCTGACCCATCCCATTCATTTTACAAATGTGGAAACTAGACCCTAAGCCTTAAATAGCTCACCCAAGGTCAAACATGTAGTAAGTGGCAAAACTGGGATTTTAATCCTTGTTCTCTTGACTTCAGATCCAGTGGAAAAGAAAACTTAGTTCACCTAAAGATCATTTTGGTTAAACATCTTTTTTTTTTAACTTATACTTTAACAAGCAAGGTAGTCACCTACCTTTTTCAAAGAGATGGGGGACTTTTTGTTTGGAGCCTTGCATGTAATCTCAGATTCATTTGCTCCATGGGTTCATTTGGCTAAATTACATTTTATCTCTCTTTTTTTATTCCTTATGACTCAATGGGCATAAGGTTGGGAAGGGATACAAACAGAAATGAAGCTAATGCAAAACAAAATATTTCAAGAAAAATGTCAATTTTAAAAATTTAATTATTCTTTTTAAAATCAATACAAAGATAGTAGTAAATATTTCTTTGCCACTCAGAGACTTATGTAGCTTAACTAGATCACCTTTCACTCTTTGAACTGTTAATCTTATTAGAACTTTATGGAAGTCTCTCAATTACCTCTGGACAACACACACACATTCTTATGAATGTAAGTGTTAAAATAATGTTTTCCAACAAGAAGCATTGAATCTTAAACTCTTAATACAACAATGGGCTTTTCTGTAAGTCCTAAGTTTTAATTTTTTTGTTATATGTATGTAACCAGTAAATTGCCAAACACAGCTATGTAATACCTAATTTGTGCACTTTAGAGAAAGAAAATGAGAAAATTAATTTCCATTATGATGGAACAACATTCCCGGACATAGTATCAATTTTCCATGGAAACAATTAGCATACAATCTTTGATGATTTTTAAATTTCAAGATGTAGAGTCATACAGTGACTACAAACAATGTAACAATTCTAATGTTATTAAGAAATTGCCCAAAATATTCAACCATGTAAATAAGAACACATTCTACATCTCAATTAAATTCTGCCACTGTTTGAAAGGATCAAATTACCTCAATGTTAACAAAATCCAATTGTCTTACATAAAGGCCAAAATAGGTATTAAAATTCATTTGTGTTTCTAGCATAAACAGGAAAGAAAAACAATATTCTTTTCAACATATTCCCTTGACTCCCTTACCATCTGCACAAGAAGCCTAATAGGAAAGGACTTGTCTTTCAACATCAATCTCCTAACATTAGAGATGAAATTAAGAAACTTCTGTCAGATCACAGCTGTTTGTATTTGATGAGAGTTGTTGTGATAAGGCATGAAATTAAAAGTAGGCAATACTGTCTGGAATTATTGCCCAAACACTGGCAATGAGACTGAAAATCAGGGTTTGATGATGAAAATATGTGTTAGGGTGGAGACTCATGACAAAGTAGAATGAATCTTTAGAAAATTTTTACTGGGTGAATTCATGTAAATATTAGCTATTTTTTATTGTTGTTCTTTCTTAATTTAAGGCTGGGAATGAGAGTATATGAAATAATATAATAGCATAATAATAAGCCAATTAAATGCCCAGAAATATATATATATAAACTTGTTAAATATATATAGATATAAATCTACCCAATATGTATAGATATAAATCTGCAAATAGATATAAATCTATCAAATAAATATTAATATAAATCTAATCTGGGTATTGTCCTCTGGAAATATAATAACATACTGTATGTATGTCAGAATATTGATCTCAGATATTAGGGAAAGAGATAGATAGGACCCATCCTCTTTATACATTACATCAAAACAACAAGCAGAAAGAAGACAATTTCAACAACAATAATAATAAAAGGAAAAGAGAAATGGCTTAACACAGATAAACATTTTAAAACATAAATAATTTAAAATAAGCAAAATGGGAAGGAGTGTATATAATTTTGAAATACTGAAGAGAAAGGGAATCAAAGTATTATAAACAATACTGAAAAAAGAAAGTTCACAAGATATTCTGACTAATACTAAAACAAATAAATAAAATATTAAAAGTGAGGAAAAATCAGAAGATCTGAGGAAGAAGAAACAAAAGCACTCAAAGGGTTAAAATAAAGCCTTCAAATTAAGGCAAAATGTAAAACCATGAAAGAAGAGCAAAAAAAAACCAAAAAACAAAAAAGTGACCAAGACACAGAATACAGTAGAAAATCAGAAAGAAGATATCAATTCAACAAGCATTAACAAAACACTACGTGTCAGGCACTATCCTCATCCCAGAAGATAAAAAAACAAGCACAAAACCATCTACCCTCGAGGAGGTCACATTCTCCTGGAAATAAGGTAGAGGTAAAGAGATAAGTGAATACCAAATATATAGAAAGCAAATTCAAAATAATTTTAGGAGGTGAGGGCACGACCACTCAGGTATCACATAGAAAGTAGAACTTGATCGGAGCCTTAAGGCGGTTTGGGGGGTTCCAAGATGTCAAGGTGAAGACCGAGGCATGGGTGAGAGGATGTGGATGGCCTGTATTGGAGAAAGCAAGTAGGCCCTTTTGGATGGAACAGAGTGGAGGAGGAAGAGTAATGGGAAATTGGTCTAAAAGATAGGGTAGATTGTGGTGAATAATAAATGAAAAACACATGAGGTTTTACTGTATTCTTCAGGAAATAAAGATAGATTAAACCTTTTTGAGTAGAGTCCTGACATCATCAGATCTATATTTTAGGAATATAAATTTGAGGGTTGGGTAGAGGATGGATTGAGGAATGAAAAGACCAGATGAAGGGAGATCAATTGGGAAGGCATTTTAATAGTATGGGCAAGAGGCAATGAGGCTTAAATTAAAGTGTTTGACATGTGAGTGGAGTGGAAATGTTGAAATAGGGCAAATGATTAGATATGAGGGGTAAGTAGAGTAAATATTGAAAGACAACTCCAAAGTGGCAAGCCTGAGTGATATGTAACAGTGGTGGCCTTGACATAATAAAAGGGAAGTTAGGGAAAGAGTTGGGTTTAAGATGAAATAAACTTAATTCTGTTTTTGAACCATTGAGTTTGAGATGCCCATGGGATGTCCAGGTGATATTAATGAAGGAGTTGATGATTGAGGAATGGAGCTCAAGAGATTAATGGAATATGGAAAAAATGGGACATTAATTCATTGTTGGTGGAATTATGAACTGATCCAAACCTTTTGGAGAGCAATCTGGAATTATGTCCAAAGAGTTATTAAACTCCCTATACACTTTGACTCAGCAATACCACCCCTGGGTCTATTTCCAAAGATCGTTGGAGAAAAAAGGAAAGGAACCTATGTATGCTAGAACATTTGTAGCAGCTCTATTTGTGGTGGCAAAGAACTGGAAATTATGGGGATGCTTATCAATTGTGAAATGACTCAACAAGTTGTAATATAGGATTGTGATTGAATACTACTGTCCATAAGAAATGATGAGCTTGATGATATTAGAAATAACATGGATAGACTTTCATGAAATAATGAAGAGCAAAATGAGCAGAACCTCTTTTGGTCCTTTGATGTTGTACACAGTAACAGCAATATTGTTTTAAGAATATCTTTGAGCAAACAAGTCATTTTGAAATAAATACCCAATTAGCTACAAAGGATATATGTAGGAAGACACTATCTGGATCCAGAGAAAGAGCTGATAGAAGTATCAATAGAATGATTAATTATACACACACACACACACACACACACACACACACACATTTGTGTCTATCTAACCATCTTTAGGGAATGTGGGAGGGAAGAAAAAAGGAAACAAAGAAATGTACATGATAACTTCATTACATTTTTAAAAGCAATAATAGCTTGTACATAATCAATTTGCAGTTTCACATACAATCATCCTTTAAAAAATTATACTATGCTGTGAAAATGCTAGTTTTGTTCCATAAATCATAAATAAAATAAATAAAAATTGTCTTAAAAGAGATTAGGGACTGGACTTATAGATTTAGGAATCATCTGTATAGTGACAACTGAACCCTTTGGAGAGTATTAATTTACCTATTTCAGTAGAGTGAGAATACTAATAGAGTGAGAAGAGATTCCAAGACAAAGGAGACAGTACATGAATGATGATTCAGTAGGAGGACTGAGAAGAGCCAGTCAGACAGCTAGAAGAAATCTAGTATTTGACACTGTAGAGAGTTAAGAAATATGGCAAATGAAGAAAAGTTTTTGGATGAGAAGAAACCAAAAGAAAATCAACTAAAAACTGAAATAGAATTGCATGAATTTTGGCTTATCTGGAAGTTGTGTCAAAAGATAAATGAACTATAGAAACTACTGAAAAAATATCAATTTAAATGACAAACTTCAAAGCTAGATCAAAATGTAGCAACTCCAGGTTTGCTCAAATTCCAAAGAACTTAGAAAACAAAAAAATCTGAACACTATATTTCATGAAATCTTCATATAAAATTTCCCAGATTTGGTGAAAACAATTGGAAAATGGAACTAGAAAAATTAAAAAAGGATTTCTAAAAAAAATCCTCAAGGTTTAACAAACCTAGATACTTCAGACTTAAATATCAATGCAATGAGAATATGTTTTAAAAAGTATGATGTGCTACCAAAGAAATGATGAAATCATATCTCAAGCAAAAGTAGGATCTCAGCCAACTTTTCAAAGAGAATAAAGTAAGATAACAGATGTTAGAATAAATTTAAAAAATGAAGAATCATTGTTCATGAATTCAGAATTATCTTCCTGCAAAACTCAACATTATTTTTTATGAGGACAAGTGACAAAAGGTAACGGGAAAGCTATAAGCAGCATATATAACCCACTATGTGCCAGGCACTAAGCTAAGTGCTTTTTAATATTGTATTTTAATTTATTTCATTAAATACTTCCCAATTATTTTTTCTAATTTTTAACATTTTTAAAATTGAGTTCCAAGTTCTTTCCCTCCTGCCTTTTACTCCACACTCACTGAAAAAGCAAGCAATATATCAATTATACCTGTGGTTACACAGCACATAATTCCATATTAGCCATGTTGCACAACACACACACACACAAACACACACACACACACACACACACACACACACACACATGAAAAACAAAGAAAAAAAGTATATTTCAATCCACACTCAGAGTTCATCAGTTCTTCTTTGGAGGTGGATAATATTTTTTCATCATGGACCACTTGGAATTGTCTTGATCACTTAGCATCTGTTCATTTAAGTTTTTCTTAGGTTTTTCTGAGAGTGTCCTGTTCAACATTCTTATAATTCAACAGTATTCCATCACAGAGAACAACTTGTTCAGTCACTACCCAATTTATGGGCATCCCCTCAATTTCCAGTTCTTTGGAGTAGAAACACAAAAGGAGTTGCTATAAATGCATTGTGTGCAAATATGTCATTTGTTATTTTCTTTGATCTCTTTGGGATACAGATCTAGTAGTGATATTGTTGGGTAAAATGGCATATGAAGTTTATAGCCCTTTGGTCAGATTTCCAAATAGTTCTCCAGAATGGTTAAATGCATTCACACAAGTCCAACAACAATGCCTTAGTTTACTTTTTTTTTCACATTCCCTCCAGAATTTTGTGCTAAGTGCTTTTTAACAAATGTTAACTCATTTGATGTTTACAATAACCCTATTAAGTAGGTTTTATTATCACCCCTGTTTTCACTGTTGAGGAAATTGAGCCAAACACAGATTGTAACTTATTTAACATCACATAACAAGTATGTATAAGGCTGGATTTGAAGTCAGGTCTTCCTGACACCAGGCCCAGTGCTAAGAGAGAGACAGAGACAGAGAGATACAGAGAGACAGAGAAAGACAGAAAGAGAGAGAAACAGAGACAGAGAGAGAGACAGAGAGAGACAGAGAGACAGAGACAGAGAGAGACAGAGACAGAGAAAAGAAACAGGAAATTGGTATGGTAAAAAACTGATACATTGTAAGTATATATTGAATTTTGATATTTTATTGAAGTCAATATATGTTTAATTAACTTTTCATTAAATTTCTGGAATTCTCTAAGTAAACAATAAAATAATGTTGCTTAGGCTATGTTCATTACCTCAGTGTATTATTTCTCATCTTATTGCAATAAATAAGATAGAACATACTAATAAATAGCTTCTATTTAATAAATAACCTCTACACAATAAATAATAATAAATAACCTCTACACAACAACCTGTAATCACTCAATCTTTCAGCTTTATCCCAGGCCATTTCCTTTGCACTAATAATACTTTCCTCTCTTCCCCATTGTAATGGTAATGTAATTTGATCCCCTTGTATTGGCAAGTAAGCAGGTACTTAGCACTTAGTAACTGATCAAGCCTCAGTGAAAGAAACAGAAGGTATGAACCCCTATTCCTGACCTAACAGGAAGGGGTTGGCTGAAGTAGGAAGTAGCTAATGCTGTGTATATAAGAAAAGCCCCAGAAAGGCGCACTCAGAATTTCTTGGGACAAGAATCTGGAGGCAGAACAGCTACAGAAGAGAGAATGGAGAACTGAGCCAAAATTTCCTGAGAACTTGTGGTGGTGGAGCTTCTTCTGAAGAGGAGCCCAGGAACCCATAAGCCCAGGAGCCCTCTCCCCCCAGGCTGGATAAGGTGATTCTGATTCTTTGAATGAGCTGCATAAGACTGAAGAAGCATGACGAGGATGCACATACTGTCTATTTCTGCCTTGGTTGAGCCTTGAATTCCTGGGAGCAGAAATTGTGAAGGATTTAAGATGGACTGGGCCCTGTGAACTTCAGTGTGAAGCAGGACCTGCCCAGAGATCTGTACAAGGAACTGTGATCTGTCTGCCATTGAACCCAGGTGACAGTCTGGTGAATGGAAGGGGATCCAGGGAATCTGAGAATAGGCCCCAAGTCAAGATGAAAAGACCTTTTTGTGGGTACTGAGTAATGATGAAATTGTAGTTTACTAGTGACCTAGGGGTGGTAGGTCTGTGTATTTTCTAATGATTGTACTTAGTGATTAATGATACTTAGTAATTGATTGCTGAATAAGTGACTGATTGAGTCAATTTAGTGTACCCCATGAGTGGAAGACTTTGACTATTGTACTTTAAGATGATTGTTCTTTGTTCTAAATATCATGACCACTTTGGTGAAAGCTATGTGGTCATTTTAATGATAAGCTGTTGTGAATACTATATTATGATTTTCTGTGATAAGTTATAATATTGTGAATGCTGTACCTTGATTTTCTGTGAATGTTTTGCTTTGATTTGTTATGGAATAAATAGGGTGTTCACTATACAGTGTAATCAGAACCTTAAAAGCTGTTCACAGTAGCATTCTTCTGGAAAGCTTCTCATGTATGCCATTATACTCATCTTGACCTCTAGTTGAATCACTTCAGCTGTATGCTTTCCTCTTGAATCTCCAGACCCTTCACCATATCTCCTATTGCACCCTGTAAAACCTCAGACTTGTATCACTGTCTGCCACTTTTGCTATTACAAATATGCTACTGTACAAACATAGAGAAAAGTACCCTACCATTCTAACTCAGTCTACTACAAATTTATGTTATATAACCTCAACTGGGCCCTTACTGCCACTAAAAAAAAATCTATCTATACCTTCCTTTTCAACTCACTATCTCATTCTACACAGTGGCTCTTCTAAAAGTTTTCCTCTCTGTTCAAGTCTCTTATGACTTCCTCTTCCCCCACACTCTTAGCTGAGAACTTTGCCTCATATTTTATACAGAAGTATTGAAACCACTTGCTGGAAACTTCTTCCTCATTTTATATCATTTGAATGCTTTCAGCCACTAAATTCCCCTTTACACCTGTCTCACATGAAGAAATGGCCTTACCAAACCTAACATCTCTATCCTACTGCATCCTCTCTCTTCCAACAGATTGCTCCCTCTCTCACTGGCACTCTTATTTTTAATTTCTCCCTGCATAATGGTTCCTTCCCTACTGCCTATAAATATACTTATGTCTCCCTCACCCTGAAAAAAAAAACCCTCATATGATCCTTCCATCACAGCCAACTATCATCCTATATCCCTTCTACCTTTTGTGACTCAGTTCTTCAAAATGACCATCTACAATAGGTATCACCACTTCCTAGTATCTTACTCACTTTTAAAATTTGTAATATGCCTTCTGACATCATCATTCTACACAACATGCTCTCTCCAAAATTACCAATGACCTTTAAATTGATAAATCCAATTGCTTTTTCTCAATCCTTTCTCTTCTTGAACTCTATAATCTTTGACTCCATTGATCATCTTTTGTCCTTGATACTCTCCTTTATAGGTTTTCAGAACACACACTCACTTGGATCTCCTACACATCATGCTGCTACTTTACAGTCTTCTTTGCTGGATCCTCATTCACAAGTCACACTCTAACCCTAGGTGGCCAATAGAGTTCTGTCCTGGACTCTTCTTCTCCCACTATACTACTTTACTTGGTGACCTCATAAACTTACATGAATTTACTTACCACATCTATATTGATGAGGATTCTCAAATCTACCTGTTCTACCCTGACTTCTCACTGACCTTCAATCTTGCATCTCCAACTGCCTTTCAGACATGTTGATCTGAAATCTGACCTAAAATTGAACCCATTGAACTCTACATTTTGCTAAAGTCCTGTTCTATGTATATTGATTAAAACTCGATTACTATAATTTATTTTTAATATTATTTTTATGTTTAGAATTATCAAGTTTATGTCCTCATTGTATTCCTGGTATAACTAGCAACCAGTCAAAGAGAGTAATTTTAAACGTAGTACTAGATTCTCTTTTGTAATGTGTCATTCAGTATTTTATATCAATACTCATTAGTGATAATAATTTAAAGATTTCTTTCTCTATTTTACCTCTCCTTTATCTTGGTTATTTCACCTATGTTTTCCATATAAAATAATTTCAAAAGGGGCCTTTTTTCTAATTTTTTGTAAAGAATGTATGTAGCATAGGAGTTAATTATTCTTTCAATACTTGCAAGAATTCACTTTTAACACCATGTCTATTTGGGATTTTTTTCCTTAGGAAGAACATATATAACTTGCCTCACATCCCTTTATGAGGCTAGAGTGAGTAGAGAAACTATTTCTTAGTAACCAGAGTGTAGTGCTTTGTGTAAATATTCAAACATTGTATTTAAAAGTTTGACTTTATTGGAACACAGTTGGTTTGATAATTTCTCAAATTTTCCATCTTCTCTAAATTTATTATATATTTCCACGTTAGTAAGAATTTAACAAGGCTCAACAAGCATGATAATTCCCATAGACAATAAAGAACAGAAGAAGGATTGCGTATGAAAACATGACTCCCAGTACATAAAGCTTTGGGAAAAAAAAACCATTTAAATTATTGTAACAGTAACAACATTGCCTTTCTTGTATGTGTACTGAATTTCCTTTTGCTTATTTTTCTGTATTTTAAAATGTTTCTATGAAAATTGTTTTGTTTCAAAGACTTTGGTTTCTAGTAAATTTAACCAATCCTTTTGCTGTGGCAAGCATTTTAAAGTAAGGAAAAGGAAAATTGATAATTAAGAGTAGTTTTGTACCATGGGGATGAATTACCCAAAATGAGATAGAAAGATGCTCTATTTTTACAGAAAGCCAGATGGGATGCTGTTGAAGAAGCAGAAAACAATCTTAAGTGGCAGGTGCACCTTAGAAGTGAGTGCATCACTTATAGATATAAAATGGAACATCAAGAAGAAGTGAAAAGATTTTGGTACCACTGTGGGGTAGCAAGAGGAGACCCAGTTTTGGAAAAAGAATTTCAGTGACTCAGTTTTAAACTTATTAATAAACAAGGCTTCAAAACTTAGAAGAGAAAACCCCAGAATTTTCTCTTAAATTTGATCTTATTGCTAATAATCCTTGGCTGAAGAAATATATGAGGCAAAAGAGATTCCAACAAGCAGTACAAAGGCTCCTGACTCAGGAAAGACTACATAAAATGGTAAATGATCTTCATAAAATAAATGAACAAATGATTTTAAGAAAATTTGAAGAAGCAAAAAAAGAACAGAGTGGATCAAAATCCATCTTTCCATTTGCTGTAAGTCTAGATGAATTTACCCTCCTTTTTCATTTGACAAGACAGCAAGTATTGCCTTTTCAATTTCCTTCACATTCTTCCGATCAGAAATATGATGAATTGGCTCCTGTTGGACTTGGATTAGTGCCCATTATTCATCAGAGGTTTAAATCAGACAATGTCACCAGTTTCTTAACTTTCAGGTTCCTCAAGTTTGCAGTATCATGGGGTACAAACCATACTGTATCCAGCAGTACTTGTGGAGTTATAAATCTCCAAAACTTGCTCGACCTCTAAAACAGGGAGCTATGAAAGAGATAATACCTATGGTGCCACCACAGCAATTTGAAGACAATACATGGTCCTATGGAAGTTTATCGCTTTTGAATCTGACCCCACCCACCCCCTGGTACTCTGCTCAAGTCTCTTTTCTATCATTCACTCTGTGTTTTTAATCCAAACCCAGGACCATTTGCTGTGAAGCACCTAATAACTTATTCAGAAGTAACAACTGATTATCACCTGTGCATGCATCTAAAATATGTATTCACCAGAGAATGTCATAAAGGATCCAGTATTCCCATTGCACAAAAGAAATTTCTAAATCAAAGGGACATTATTCCTGGAGTAATTAAGTGAAAAAAGTTCAGCCCATTGGTTCTTTTAGTTTTGCCTGAAACTTCCACTATAACATCAACTTGTTGCCAGGACCCCTACAATGTGGATATCCTTCCAAGTGAGGTGCCCAAAATTCTCAGTGAATTACAAGAAGACAGGATGGAAATAATTGAGGAGGAGCCTGAAGATCAGCCCTCCAATATACTGACACCAGAAATACTCAGAGCTGAATTTATGATGTTAGAGAACAAAGACAAAAAAGACGACAAAGACTATCCATATCCTGAAAAATCTGGAATAAAGGTATCTCAGAAAGTTCAAAATATGCAGTCAGAATAAAACAATAGAGACCTACTTCTGGAATAAAAGTTTCCAATAGGTCAATTGCTCTCCTTCATTTTCAGTGATACAAATTAGCTTTTTGTGACAATTCACTTTGGGATCTTTTTGCCAAACTAAACAAGGTTATGATTTTGATAATTTGGTAATATATTATTTTTAATTGATAGCCTAATACATTATTGAATGTAACAATTATTTTGTTTCCTTCTTAATTTCTATCATCACTAAATACCAACTGTCTTCCACAGTTTTCCTCCCTCCCAACAAAGTCTCCCCTTGTCATAAATAAGTACAATCAAGCAAAAAGAAAATTATCTGAAACTATATATTTCATTCTCTATTTCTCATCTGTCACCTCTCTATCAAAAATGAAGCATGCTTCATTATCAATCTTAATTGGTCATTTCATTGATTAGCATTCTTAAGTCTTCAAAGTTGTTTTCCTTAACATCATTGTAGGTATTATACAAATTTTCCTTCTTCTGGTCACTCTGTTCTGAATCAGTATGTATAAATCTTCCCCAGTTTATTTCTAAATTCATCCTTTATTTTTATGACCCAATAATATTCCATTAATTCACATACCATAATTTATTCAGCCATTCTACAATTTATAGGCCCCAACTTTGTTTCCAGTTCTTTCCTACTGCAAAATATGCTGCTGTAAATATTTGTATATATGGATCCTTTCAGTCTGGTTTTGACCTGAGGTCAAAAATATTATGTACATTATGAAACAAGGGCCTTAAATAAATGTAATCACTTCAGAAAATGTCTTAGAAGAGTGAGACTAGGGAGTTCTCAGCAAAAAAAGACTGTTTGTTTTATGATATGCTGTCCTCAAAGATTTACAATACCTCCATCACATTCTAAAATTACAGAACTGTAGAATTAAAGGGTTGGAAAGGGCAAAAAAAAAGTTGTGCTATCTCTAGATCTAAAGTTTTGCAAAGTTTGATAAGCACAAGAGTTTCAATGGTACATTAGTAAGCCTGTCTTCCCACAACCTTTCCAACAAAATTAATTTTCCCTTTTTGTTATCACTGTCTCCTGGGTATGAAGTGAAAGTTTCTTTTTAAAAATGTTTTCTTAAAAAATCACTTTTATTTATACTCTTGTTTTTTTTTGTTTTATTTGCTTATCTTTCAAGAATTTATTGATTTGTTCCTCTGGGACTTGGTGACTTGTGCATTTTCTAGTAATTTTAAAATTCTCAATTAATTGACCTTTTCTTACTCTCATTTTTATGTAAGCCTTTAAAGATACATAATTTTCTTTTTAAGTACTGATTTATCTGCATACAAGAATTTTCTATTTTTTTATTCCTAACATTTTCCTAAATAAAATTCTATTTAGACTTCATTTAAATCTGTAACTTTCTTCAGTATCAATGCAATTTTATAACATTGTGGTCTACAAAGTATATACTTGGTATTATCTGATTTTATATTTATTTATAAGCTCTTTATGCTCTAACATATGGTCATTGCTTATAACTGTTTCAGGCAACTTTGGAAAATATGCTTACTCCAAAATGCATTAATGAAAATAACTGTAAGATGTCTACTGTATCTAATATTCTGTTCAGATCCTTGACTTCTTTTTTTATCTTTCTGTTTTACTTGTTGAAGTCTGAAGGAGGAATGTTATGAGTATTTTAAACTATGTCTTCTAATAGTATGCCTTGCTTTCCCCTAAATTACTTAGATATGTCAGTTAATGTATGTTTCATTTTTCATATTTATTTCACTATTTGTGGTGTCTGTAAGAACAATGCAGTTTCCTCACTATCATAAAATTGCCTATTTTTGATGGTTGGTCTTCCTAACTCCAACCAAAACTTTATCCACTATGTCAAATAGTTTCCAGAGAACAGATAATTAAATATATTTCCTTCTTCATGCTAAAGGGATCAGGTATTACAAGTGTAGAATACTACATACTCCGCCACATTCAATTGTTTGTTAGTTACTTTCTGTTTATCTGTTTTTCTTTGTTATGAGGGAGATTTCAATGTAGCAGGGGCAGTATAATAGCAATAGCTAGTATTAAAAAAAATTCATTTATAAAATTTCAAAAAAATATCAGCAACAATGCCTCAGCAATTACATTCAGCAGTTATTTTAGTAAAATACTAGTATTTAGTTTGTCTGGATCTTTGAACTCATCTCAATCTTCATTTTCAACTTCCTACTATCAATATGTTTTGGTAAATTCCAGACTATTTCACCTAGACTATAATGCACATGAGAACCCAAACACTTCTAAAATGGTTAATCAATCAAAAAAAATTTTTTTTGATAACTACTATATATCATTCACTTCACTGAGCACTGGAAATAAGAAGAAATACAAAACATTCCTTGTCCTTGAAGAATTCAAATTCTAAAATAAATGAAATCTTACTTTCATTGACACCTGCCTCTTAATACTGCAATCTTGATTTCATTTACTCACCCCTATTTACCTTTTTGATATAAGGCAAGAGTAACATGAACAATCACAAAATCTCTAAAAGAGTTTGCACAATAAGAACAGTGGAGATTCTAACCTATTGAGCAAGCATTAATCAGATCCAGTTTAAGAATCTAAGTCTTTGTTTTTAAAGGGATACAACAATCTTGGAAAGGATTCAGAGATTAAACATAAATAATCAGGAAATTTTTAAGAAGTATAACATGATTGGTTTAGCATATGTAAGTATACATGCATATACACAAACATGTATATGTATACTACACACATATACATATATGTATATATGAATAAAAATTGAAGATATTAACAATCTTCAGACATATGAAGGAACATTGCTGCATATTTCATCTTTTCCCCACAAAAAAAATAAAGTAGTCATCTGAAAAGCAAGGATTTTAGCAATAATAAATTCTACGTGTGACTTCTACCATTTATATAAAAAAATAACATTTGACTTTCTGCTAAAAGTGTTTATAATCTAATTGAAGAATATCATCTTGGTTGTGCATAACTGAAGGTGACCATCTCAAGAATACTGTGAAATAAACAGGACATTAATTATTAAGTAGTTGCTGTCAGATTGCTTCCATAGGCTCAGATTTCCCAAATCAGATTTATTCCCACAGGCAGTGCTCTGATTTAATCTGCTCCTTCTCTCCTCTGCTACAAAATCCTCCTAACAGAACAGCATGACTCCCTTGAAGATTCTCATTAAAAATCCATTAATAGCTGTTCAAGGACCCATTGCTCAAAAGTAGGCCCTGGTACTACTTGTAGTTACCATGTAAAGTTCAGAGCTGTGTTCTGGATGTAGATCAACAGAGTAGCAACTTGAAGGCTATACTTCCTCTCTCTAACTGTAGAAATAGAAAGTTAGACAACATCAGGGACCTATTGCCTTTGCTAAGAATAAATCTACTTTTCATTACTGTGAAATTTTAAGGTCAGAATGAGTAGAAGAGGGGAATATTGACCCTGTGAACACGATGAAAGAGGAGGAAAAGATTAAGACAGGAGTAGGACATAGTCACTGATTTGCTATGCCTTCTCAATATATGTCCACCATCATCGCTAAGGGAGCATGACAATAACTACCTATGTAAAGATTGATCAAATGTGCCTTCAGGATTAAATCATTAGAATACAACATTAGATGACCCCATAATTCCTTTACAGATGCAAAATCATATGACTTATGTCTCTGCACTATAAAGAAATCTCAGAATAGCTGTTATCTTTTGCTACTCTTGCAAGAGTCACTTGAAATGCTATAGAATTTTTATTTCGGTTGTGTTCACATAATGAATTGACAATAGAAAAACAATACATCATTCCCAAGAATGAGGATCAACGAGAAATGATTAGTTTTTGACCCATAGAGTTAGATTCTTTTTTAAATTTGGTCTTTCAAAAAAAAATCTTCAGTTACATGGATCATTGTTGTAGTAATTGAACATATTATTTTCCTAGTTCAGCTTATATCTTCTGTATTACTTCATGTGTTCCTGCATTTCTCTAAATTCCTTACATCCATCATTTCTTATTGTATAATATTCAATTATATTTACATGCCACCCTTTCAGTTATTCCCAAATCAATGGGTACTCACTTTGTTTCCAGTGAATTACTAAAGAGAGGACATGAATTGGAATCCTGATTCAGATATTTGTTACCTATGTGACTCTAGGCAAATTACTAAACTTTTCTTTACCTCAGTTTTCTTATCTGTAAAAAGGGAGTAATAATAGCATCTTCACAGAGATAAATGAGATAACATGTAGAGCACTTTAGAAAGTTTAAAGCATTGTATAATTAAATATGTCTGTATATATGCTTATTGTTATTATTTCACCAAAATTGCTAAGATAAATATGTTAGCCTATATGAAGCCTTTATTTTCTGACTATGTTTCTGGTATTTAAGGAGGGAGCCTGAAATATTCACCTTATTTTTACCTACCAGAGTTTTCTTCTGGACATCATATGGGAATTTTTTGCTCTGCATTAACTTTTCTTTTCCTTCAGGGGACAGCCATAGTAGGAGATGAAAAGACCCAAAGTCAGAAGGAAGGTCACCCCTCTTCTGTCAAAAGATAGGTCACTACTCCTCTTCACACTAGACACTTTCCACATTGCAGGAGAGCAATGCAACAGAAGGTGAAAATTTCCTTGGGCTGAAAGAAGGACTGAATGTAGATCTACCTGGTTTTGAAGGCAACTCTCTATTCACTTCACTGCACTGCACAGCACATAGTAGTAAATACTTAATAAATGACTATTGGATTACATTGAATAGAATTCCCAGTAACTCATATGGTTTAATACCACAACTGTTCTAAACAGTAACATTAATGTATAGTCCTCTTAATCATCTACCTATGCATTAGCTGGTGGTTGCTCTTTGTGGCCAATTAATCAATCAGTCTTTCTTAAATAATTCTTATTCAACCAGGGGCTTACAAAGTCAAAGTGAAATTTGTTTCCTCAAGATCAAACAGTGTAGAAGAGGAAACAACAAAAAATGAGCAAAAAGAGGATCAGAAAAGGTATGAGACTCCAGCTTGAGGTAGATGTGGCTATGATAGCTCACAGCACAGCTAGGAGGGATAAATAACCTAGGATGATAGAATAAAGATCTAAAAATATTGTAACAGGCTCAGAGTAGTGGGATGAATCTAATGAAAGGAAATACAATAGGGAGAAATGTAAAGTTTTTCACTTGAATGAAAAAAATATCAATTCCACAAATCTAGGATGGGAGGAGGCAAATATAGGTTGTAATTTTTCTGACAAGGATCAGGGGTTTTTAGTGGATTGTAATTTCAGCATGAGTCAGTAGCTGGATGTGATAGACAACAAAACTAATCCAGTGTTGAACTGTATTAGGAGAGGTGTATCTTCCAGGATACACATTCCAGAATCATAAAGTTGTAATCCAACTGTGCCCTTCCATTGACAAACCTCATCAAGTGTTGTGTTCTATTAAGGACCAGGCATTTGTAGAAAGACATTGATGAATTGGAGAGTATCCATAGAAGGACAATCAGAATGGTGAAGGTCCATACCATATGAGGGTCAAGTGAAGAACAGGGCATGTTTAGCTTGGAAAAGAGAAGACTTGGGTAGGGGGAAGATGAGCAGGAAAGGGAGATGATGATAGTCTTCAACTATTTAAAAGCCTATGGTGGGGCGGCCAGGTAGCACAGCGAGTAAGAGCACTGGCTCCAGTGTTGGAATGACCTGGAGATCGAATCCCAGGCTCAGACACTTAGCACCCACCCAGAAACACCTGGCCGTGTAACCTTGAGCGAGTTACTTAACCCCAATTGCTTAAGGGCGGCCAGGTGGCTCAGCGAGTAAGAGCACCAGCTCCAGTGTTGGGATGATCCAGATCAATCCGGGCTCAGATACTCAGCACCACACCCAGAAAAAACTGGCCGTGTAACCCTGAGCAAGTTACTTAACCCCAATTGCTTTAAAAAAAAAAAATAAATAAAAAATAAAAGCCTATGGTATAGGGAAGTGATTGGACCTTTACCTCTTTTGCACCAGAGGGCAGAATGAGAAGTAATGGGCAGAGCTTACAAAGAAGCAGATTTAAGTTTGATATTAGGAAAAAAAACTCATAACAATTAGAACTGTCAAAAGTATAATTACTTTCCTTGAGAGGAAATGGTCTCTCCCTCCTTCAAGGTTTTTAAGCAGGAATGTATGACCACATTTGGTGTTATCACCATCATCACCGCCATCAAAATTTATATAGTGCCTTAAAGTTTCCAAAGTGTTTTTACTCATTTTATCCTTACAAAAACCTTTTGAGGTAGGGGCTACTATCACCCCATTTTCAGATGAAGAGACTGAGGATGAGAAGATAAATTTCTTTTTCAGGAACTCATAGCTATAAAGGGTTTGAAAAAAGATTCAAACTCAGTTCTTCCTGATTCCAAGTCCAACTCTATCCACCACACCACCTAGCTTCATAGTGGTGATTGATTCATGTATTGGGTTGAACTAAATGGCCATTAAAATTCTTTTCAACACTCAGATTCTGTGGTCCTATTGTATAGTCAAACACATTAAAAATAAACACACAAAGTTTGAGGGAAAGGGGTCTAACAAATGGGAAAATCTGGAAAGGTCTCTGAAAGGAAAAGGCAATTAAGCAGATGGAGCTCTAAGCCAATAACAGTAAGGTTCAATAAATTGCTCTCCTCAGGTTCATCTTTGCAAAATTTGTTGTAGATATAACAGTCAAGGACTGTGACATGAAATAGTATAAGTAGTCTTTCTGGTGCCCATAGCAATAAACCACCCTACTCATATCCATAAGAAATTTAGTTTAATATTGTATTTTAAGCTACAGAGGGCAGCTGAATGGACAAAATACTCAGTCTCTATTTCCCCCCAGTCACTCAATATTATGCTTGTCTATTTCTTCTGCTGTAACTTCTGAACCAGTTGACCCATGTCACAAAGGCTATCCCAATACATTAAAAAAATGTATTTGGTATTTTGTCCGTCATACTGAAATATATCTTCTTTAATTACACTGGGTGTGGTCTGTAGTCCATAGAACTATTCATGTTACAGAGAAGTTAATATGTATTTCTTTTGAGTCATTTTCACTCTGGTTCACTAGCTAATAAACCCAGCATATGCTCATTTCCCCCTACTTCCTTTTATCATTCTAAAGCAATTTCAAGACCATCATTCTTTCTCTTTAACTAAAAAGGAATCTTATTAATAATGGATTGTTCTGTGTTTTCTTTTCCCTCTTAACATCCTCTCTTCCCTCAACATTACATTTTCTAATTATAAAATTTAGAAAAAAACTAAATGACAGCTTGGTGAGTCTGAGCCTGTAGAGCACAAAATCTTATTTCTTCTCCTGGTATAGATGGTAAAAGAAAAAAAGCTTATTGCTAATCTTCCTCACATTTTCATACATAGACAGGAAGCAGCTTTACTTTTTAAAAGTTAGTTTAAAACTTGAATAGTCAGATAATGAAGTGCTTCTGGAAACATTGAAAAGTCTAGAATTTCCCTTTTAAAATAATAAATAATTAAATTGTTGAAAGTTTGTAGTGTGGATTGGGAAAATTTATTTTTGACTCAAATAGAAAATGACAAAATGAGCTATTTAAAAGTGAAAAGAAATTCTAAAGTCTTTTAGATAATCAATCAATGCAACAGAAAAACAGGAGTGGCTTTGCCTTTGTGTCTCAGCTATGGTATTAAAAAAAACTATCAAAGATGAAAATAATTCTGTCTTAAACTGTGTCCATTACAAAGACTTCCAAAAATTCCTGTCAGCAGCACAATGCAGATTCCCTTAGTAATGTGGGACTGACATATCAGGCTACCTACAATTAGTCCAAAACAAGAAGGCTAAAATATGGTACTTCAAGAAAGGAAGAGAGGGGAAGGGAAAAGAATAAACATTTATATAGCACCTACTATATGCCAAGCACTGTGCTAAATGCTTTACAATTATCTCATTTGATCCTTATAATAATTCTGAGAGGTGGATGTTATTCTTATCCCCATTTTTCATTTGAGGAAACTGAGGCAGAGAGAAGGTAAGTAACTTGTCCATGGTCACACAACTTATATGTATCTGGGGTTGGACTTGAGCCAAGTCTTCCTGAATTATGACCCAATTTTCAAGAAGTTTACTTGATTTTTTTCATTGAGTGAGATTTAGATATCATAGCCAAAGAAACCATTTACACAATATCAATAGAGCAAATCTGCCTATGGCAGTATCTATAGTTTTGACAGTCTATACTTTCTTTTCTTTTCTTTTTTTGTTCTTTCATCCTTTCCAAAGGTCTAATTGTGGTTAACTTTGATTTAAAAAGAAAATGTCCTACTCTTCCCAGAGTGTAAGCTTTTCTAGTAGAATATTATTAATCCTGAGGTCAAAAATGATTTTGTTTTTGTCTTGATATCCCCAGCACCTACCACAGTGCCTTGTACATAATAAGGGTTTAATAAATGTGTATTGAATTGAATTTAGGTGAATTGAATTGAAAAAGGAAAATGTTGGTCAGTGGGCAGATTTTTCCCTCTTCATTCCAATAGCACCCAAATTCTGACCTAGATTAAAATCTACTTTAAATTCTGTAATTTACCCAAAATGTATAGAAAAGTTATTTTACCTTGATATTCTACTTGTTTATTTCCTTCCTTATCAGATTGTCTTCTCAAAGTTAACTGTATTATATGGACTATGTTTAGAGCTACATCAAACAATCAAAAAATAATGTGATTGATTCTTTCATTCATTTATTGATTTAGTCATCATGATCATATTTGTATCAAATGAGAAATATGCTAGGATCCATTCTTTTACTATTTTCAGAAGCATTTTGTGTAATATTTTATTAATGTTTGATAGAATTTACTTATGAATCCATCAGGTCTTGTTCCCCCCTTGGAAAGTGCATTCATAACTCATCAGATTTCTTTTCTGAGATTGGGTTAAATTGTTTTAATCCTTCTTCTGTTCATCTGGGTATTTCACATTATTTTCAATTTATCTACTTCATTTAAATTATTGGATTTGTTGACATGTAGTTGGGCAAACTAGCCTCTTTTAGTGTCTTCTATTTCTTCATTTGTTGCAAATCCTTTTTCATTTTTGATATTAGTAATTTTCTTCCTATTTCTTTTTGTGCCAAATTAGCTAATGGTGTATTTATTTTATATTTTAAACAACCCTTAAGTTTACTTTAAATTCAATTGTTTTCTTTCAATTTTGTTCATATCTTCTTTAATTTTTAGAATTGCTATTTTGGTATTGCAGCTTTTTAAATTATTGGTTTTCTGGGTTTTTTTTTAAAATGTCCAGTTTGTTGATTTATTTTTACTCTTTTTAGTAAATGAAGAATTTATATACATAAATCTTCTAACGCCTGGTTTGGTTGCATCCCAACTACTTTGGCATGTTGCCTCATCATTATCTTTAATGAAAATCTCTATCAGTTCTATGATTTGTTCTTTTGCACAGCAATTATTTTCGATTACTGTGTTTAGTCTCCAACAAATTTTAATAGATTCTTCAGTTGCCCTTATTTTGAACACAATTGCATTGCACCATATTTAGTAAAGTATATGTTTAATTTTATCACTATTCTGCATTTATTTGTGAGAATTTGAAACCCTAGCACTTGGTCACTTTTTTTTTTCCTTTTGTAGGGCAATTGGGGTTAAGTAACTTGCCCAAGGTTACATGGCTAGTATTTTTGTGTGGGTGTTAAGTCTCAGTCTGGAACCGAACCCAGGTCCTCCCGACTCCAGGGCCGGTGCTTTACTCACTGCACCACCTAGCTGCCCCCTCCACTTGGTCACTTTTTATCAATGTGTCATACAAAGCTGAGAAATATGAATATCACTATCAAAATGGGAATGTTACCATTCAATTATCTCTAGAGACATATCATTTCTAACTTTTATAAAGTTCTATTTAGGTCCACAACTTTCCTTTAAAAAATATCTATATATGTCATGCTACTCAATGCCTAAATGTTAAGTATAGAAATTAACCCATTGTCTAACCCATTAACCTTTCAGAGAAATGCAGTTTCCTTACTTATCTCTGTTAATATTCTATTTTTCTTGTTACCTTAGCTACTATTATGATTGATACCCTATCCTTTTAGTAACTCTGCTGAAGCAAAATAGATTTTACTATAGCCACTTAATTTTATGCTTTTATGTTTCAAGTCTGTTGCCTATAAATAACTCATTATTGGATTCTGCTTTCTAATCCATTCTGTTATTTCCATCTGTTTTATTAATAAGTTCATAACAGTTACGTTCATGTTTGTGAACATTAAATATCTACTTCTCTCCATTCTGTTCTTTTATATAGTCATCCTCTCTTTGCTTCGAGACACTTTTTACAAAGAAGAAAATTTTCACGAGACAGGAAGATAATCAGAACTGATGGTCTATGCTTGATACAATCAGTTTCCACTCTTAAGCTAGTAGCCTCACCCAAACCAATATCACAGATTTTTACCTTTTTTTTTCCTTTTTAAACCTCTCTTCATCATCACCCCACCCAAGATTAGAGTTTATTTTGCTTATGACTAATGTTTGTCTGAAACTATCTTCCTCATTATTTACCTTTTCCCCTTCATTCTCTTCTATTTTCTGTTAAGTTGAATATTTCTATGCCAGATTCTAATATTGATGTGCATTCTATCCTCCTTTGACTATAGTTCAGATGAAATAGATGAAATGTTAAAGTAACAGCCACTTCTCCCACTCCTTCCTTGATGATGTAGACTTTTACTTCTACCCCTCCATTATGAGGTAGTAAGTTCTTATAACTTTCTTCCCCTTTGCTTTCCTAGTGTATCCTATTTCCCTAATGCTTTCCTTTCTTCTTTTGAGATCATCAAAAGGTAATAAAAGTATTCCCAGTCCTTAACTTATTTCACTCTCTTTACGACTCCTGATGACATTAGGATTCTGAGAGGAAACATGCATCATGTCCCTCACTAGAAAATAAACAGTTAGCCATCATAAAGTTCATTCTGATTTCTCACTTGTATTTGCCTTTTTAAAATATATGTTTCATCTAATATCTCTGTTTGTATTTCAAAGTTCCTATTCAGGCCTAATCTTTTTATCTCAAATATTTGAAAAATCTGCTAGTCCATTAAAGGTTAATTTCCCCCCTTTAGGATTATGTTCACTTATGATGAGTAAATTAGGGCATTGATTTGCATAAAGGACACTCTCAAGGTCTCTCTGAAGAACTTTGGAATTGATTGTAAGACATGGGAGGTACTGGCTCAGGACCATTTAGCATGATGTACCCAAGTCAAAGAAGGCATCATATGAGAAAGCAGAATTTCAATAGCTCAAAAAAATCATGAAATGTGCAAATTTTGAGACACCCCCACTCCAAATGTTCAAATGAACTATTTCTGCCTGACCTGTGGTAAAGACTTCCAAATTTGTTTTGGTTTGATCAGCCACAATCAGACACATTGTACCTTGATTCTGACATAGTTATTTCATTTATGCTGTCTTCAAGCATGAAAGACAGCAAACAATTCTTGGTTGTAAGCCTATATCTTTTTCCTTTTGAATTATGTTTTATGTTCTTTATCTGTCATAGTGGAAATCGATAAATGATATATAATTCTTACCGTAATTTCTCAGGACTTGACCTCTTTTTTTTATTAAAATGTGAACTCCAGCAAGGCAAGGACTATATTTTTGTCTGTATTAATATTCTAATCTTTAGCATAGTATATAGCATATAGGATATATTTAGCAAATCCATACTGATTTCATTTTTTCACTTTCTTTTTCCTGCTTGACATATTTTTGCTGTGACCTGGAAGTTCTAGATTTTGGTCATGCTATGCCTGGGAGTTTTCTCTTTGGGGTTTCTTTTAGGAGGTAGATACTTTCATGTTTATTTTGCTCTCTAGTTCTAGTAGCTTTGGGTGGGTTTCTCTCATGAATTTTTGAAATATTATGTCCAGATTTTTTTTTTTGGTCATGACTTTCAAGTAGTTCAGTATTTCTTAAATTCTTTTTCCTTGATTGGTTTTCATGGGCAGGTGATAGCTTAGATTTTCTTCAGCTTTTAGTCTTTTTAATTTGATTTCATATTTCTTATTTTCTCACAATTTGGTTCATTTCCATTTTCAAGGAGTCTGTTGTTTACACAATTGCTAATTCCTCTTCTGAAGCTCTCATTTCCCCCCAATTCTTTCCTCTACTGCTTATTTCATTATTTCTATTTTTAAATATTTGCTTTGCTGCTTTTAGGAATTTTAACTGAATTTTGTGGCTAAAGTGTATTTTTTTCTTTGAGACTGCTTATAAATGTTGTGGAATTACTCTCATGAGTCTGTCTTGAGGTAAACAGAACACAGAAAATAAGGGAAACTTCCAAGACTTTTCTAATGTTGTATTTTATGGAAATATTTGGTTTATCTGGTCTACTTCTTCTCCAGCCAAAAAACTACATGTCCTTGACACTTCCTTTCCTCCTAGCTTATGCCTTTTCTACCTGGCCCTTTCTCTGGAGCCCTTCTCTTCTTCAAATGATATGTTAAATCTCATCTTAGAGTTTACTAACTTCCAGCTTCTTTAATGATCGTTATTTCTTCCCTGTCACCTCAGAAGTGGGACAACAATCAGACCTATCTCTGTGAAAACCCATCCTTCCCTGTAAAACACCTGAACCAATGATCCAAAACTGTCCTGCCAGAGCTTCCTTAAGGCAAGGAGAAGAGACCAGTTCAGATGCCCCAGTGAGACCTTGATTAAGTCATGAGACAAGTTCTAGGTTCATTCTCTCATATTACTATAGACATTTTTTTTGGAGGGCAATTGGGGTTAAGTGATTTGCCCAAGGTAACACAACTAGTTTTTGTTTTAAGTGTCTGAGGCTGAATTTGAACTCAGGTTCTCCTGACTCCAGGGCCGGTGCTCTATTCACTGCACCACCTAGCAATCCTGATTGACTTTCTCTAATTATAACTGAGGGTACTGAGGAAAAGAAACATTCTTTTAAGTCAGGTGCAGATAGTGCTGCCATAGTCTATCCTTGGTCTTGAAAATTAAGAATAGTATGCTTTTCACCTTAGGCTACTAATTAATATTCAGGAAAATAAAATACATTATCATGTATAATAGTTCATGGGATATATAGTAATTTATTGAGGCAAATATAGACGTAATTGAATTAATGAAAAATAAAGCAACCTTACATTTATGTGATATGCATGGATACTTTACCTTGATTTCAATTACTGATAAAACATTACTACACATAATTAGAAATTATTTGTGAACTGCTGGAACAGGAAGCAATGGTCAGAACAATCTATCATGAATTCATAAAAAAATAGGTCAGATTAAATCTTTTTAACAAGATTACAAGGCTGGTATATAAGGGGGATGTTGTAAATATAGTCAATGTATATTTTAGCAAAGCATTTGACAGTGTCACATACCATTCCTGAGGAAATGATGCGGGCTACGTGATGGTATATATATTTAGATAGAATCCACACTGGTTGAATGACTAGGAACAAGGATCAGTAAATAAACACTTCAATCTCAGGTCTGAAGGAGGTCTCCAGTGGAGTGTCCCAGAAATCAGTGCTTTATAACCTCTTTATAAACAACTTAGATACAGAAATAAATAAAGCCTAACATGCTTAAAATACTTGCAGATGGCACATAAAGTTAGGAGATATGACTATTATATTAAATAAAATAATGAGCATCAAAAAGATTTTCATATGTAGAATTTTGGGTGGAATTGAGTAACATTTAATATGAATAAATGTTGAATTGTAGAAGTATAACATGAAGTAGATATGGCTAAAAGCCATTTCATCTGAACTAGGAGTTTTAGAGGATCAGAAGATCCATATCATTAAAACATGCAATATGGTAACCAAAAAAGCTAATATAATATTAGGCTACATTGAGATTAGAGACAAAATAGTACTGCTAAACTCTGCTCTTGTCAGGCTACATATGGAGTACTAGAATCTGTTCTATATTCCTGACTCTTGATTTATATTCATCCATTGACACAATCATAAACCCTGTTCTTGTTCTTTGTGATTCTTTATCTGACCCCTCCTCAGTAATCTTCATCTAAGTCAAATTTGCTAATCATGGGTGTCCCTCAAGGCTCCATCCTTAGCCCACCCTCTATATTGTTTCACTTGATGATCTCATAAATTCTCATTAATTGAATTATCTTTATGCTGGTCATTCTCAAATCTACATATCCTCAGCCCTAAGCTGTCTGCTGACTTCAATTCTCACATCTCCAACTACCTATCAGACATCTCAAACTGGATTGCTGAATTCAAACCTCCCCCCACCCTCACTTAATAAATTCCAGTGGCTCCCTATTACCTCCTGGATCAAGTAGAAAATCATCTGTCATTCAAAGACCTTCATAACCTGCCCCCCCCACACACACACACATACACACCTTTTCATTCTTCTTACTGTCTATATCCTGATTCTGAGCGTTTTCACCTGGAATGTTCTCCCTTACACCTGGAATGCTCCCCCTCATCCCTACCATGTGCCTCAGGAAAAACTCTATCTTCTAGATGTCCAAGTAGATCTTAATTCTAGCATCTTCCCTCTGTTATTTACAACTTATCCCGTATTATTTTATTTGCACATGATTATTCACATGTTGTCTCCCTTATTAGATTGTGAACTCCTTGAGAACAAGGAAGATCTTTCACCTTTCTTTATATCCCCTGCCCTTAGCATATGATGATGTTAGATACCTGAAACAAAGAAGGTGCTTATAAATGTGTAGTGACTGCGTCACACTTTAAGGATACTGATGAACTAAAGAATATATGAAGGATAAATAAGAATTCACAACTTTGTACTCACCATTTACTTCATTGTCCATACCATCTAGTCCTCCATTACTGATTGGTCCTATGAAATCCAATCTGTCTGGCAGGTAAGCTTTTGGTCCATCACTATCAGAATCTTTTTGCATGATAGACTATCTCTAATATGTCTGTCATGAATGATCTTTTCTGGAGTTTCTCATCTGTCATATGGGCACTGTAGATAGACTTTGGACATCATCTATTCACCGAATCCTGGACTACAACAAACCATCAAAGTAAATTCTACTCCATTAATTTTTATTACATTGACTCACATGTCAATTTTATGATTTGTATCCTTGCTTCTTTTGAAGACAGAGGGTACAACATAAGTAGTTCTTATGTTTTAATATTCTTCTTGTTCTTCTGAACACCATCCAACTTTGTGGTGTTACTATAAAGAAAATCAAGCCAGAAGTGCATATCCTTTACAGTAGTGTGTGGATAGTTCTTTATTATGATCTTCCATGATGATTTCATTTTACCTGTATGAAAATTGGGCAATGTTTTTTTGATAGCGCTGATGTTATAAAAGTGGCCACAAAAGCACAACTTCTATATTGGCAATTCTGTTGCCTGTGTTTTCTTTATCAGATGCGCCTCATGCATACCTGCTCCAGATTTTTAAATATATATATATATAGGAGATTACTTATAAGCAAGATGTGTTTGGTCAAGATGTATATATTTAGAAATATATACACACACACTCCTATTCTTTAATTTTAGCAGGGACCATTGAAATTATCTAGTCCAATACCACTATTTTGCAGATGATAAAACTAGAACAAAGAAAGATTAAATGACTTACCCAAAGTGAAACAGATCATAATAGGTAAGGACACTTAGTTTACCCAAATTTTTAAAATTGTACAGTAGGGATAAATGAAAAGCATATAAAATACATTTTAGTAATTAGCTTGACTATAAACATTAAGATATAGCATGTCAAAATTTGAAAATACTCATGTTTAAGTGCTCATTATCAATAATTTTAGTACTCCAAATTGTTAATAATTTTCCAATCTTAAGGACCTCAGTTCATTGCCAAAGTTAGAAAAGCAAATTCCTGTTTCAGAAAATTTCAGATTTGAAGAAATTGAGCTAGGATTTCTATTACACTTTCTATAAGTTGTTAGCATTGTCAGGTGCTGTTCTTCTTGGCCTTTAAACAGTTTTTTTATCCTATATTTTATCCTATATCCTATTCCAGTTTGGTATAATGAACAAAGGATTAGTCTTATAGTCAGGAAGAATTTGGTTCAAATCTTTATCTCTAAGTTGTTTGACTTTAAGAAAATAATTTAAATGATTAAAGTAATAATGATAATAAAGCACTTTAAAGTTTACAAAGGAGTTTACCAATATTATCACAATTTATCCCCACCACAACCTAGAGAGGCACAATTATTACCACCTCTTTTCAGATAAGTAAACTGAGACAAACAGAAGTTAAGTGATTTTCCTTTGGTCACCCAGCTGGTAAGTGTCTGAGGTAGGGTTTGAACTCAAACCTTCCTAAATTCAAGGGCTATACTCTGGAAATTGTACCATTTAGCTGCCTTGAAGTAACTCTGCAGCTTCCTAGAGGTCATTGGACCATAGGTTAGACACCATTGCTCTAGGGGGTGGAGCCAAGAGTGCAGAACTTCTCTGAGCTCCTCCATGAATCCTGTCACTAAACTTTGCAAAGTGAATCTGAATGGTTTTGGAGTGTCAGAATCCACTGGGAAACAGAGCTTGGCAGAATACAGCCCAGGAAAGTAAGTATCCATGTAGGTCTAGGTAGGGGGAGTGCAGAGAACATGGGGGCTGCAACAGCTCAGATGAGAGAGAAGACAGCAGACTACAGCAGAGAGAGAAGGAGCCCCAGCCTGAAGACTCACCCACCCCAAGCCTGATTCACAGCCATCTCACCATGGGACTGGAGGATCCACTGGAGCCCGATAAGAGAGGGGTTGGGCATGGGGCCCCCAGCAGAGACAGTGGCTTCTCCTGGGGCTATCAGCCCCTAGCCTTGAGGTTTAGAAACTGCCTGCCTGACTTTCCAGAGCCTCAGATGACAAAGTGAACTCTGGCTGCTCTGATTCTCCCTCCCTGATCTAGAAACCCCAGAAATAAGTGTCCCACCCAGAGTGAAATCCTGAGATAGTAGAAATAGCCTTGGGCTTGGGAGTCATGGAGAAGGGGTGTAACTGAGGCTACAAGGAGTCTGAAGAGAAGAGGGGGAGGGGTGCCAACAAGCCCTACCTCACCTGACCAGCAAAAGTCTGCCTGAGCAGTAGCCCAGGGGCATAGAGGCAGAAATCTGAAGTGGCCAGACCACCCCTCCTCCACAGAGTACTCTGAGTATCAGCATAACTTAACAGAAACACAGAGAGCCCTTGCCTTGGCCTCAATCTACACACCCAGAGGCTACAGCACACAAAGCCAAAAACCAGGCACCTCCCAGCCTGAGAGATTAAGAAATTGGAAGCTACAATGGGAAGGAAGGAAGCTGAGAAGGAGAAGGGGAAGGCAAGTAAATCAATTAGTGTTTATTATAGCGAGCAAGAACAACCAAATGCAGAGGACAACATGGATGCTATACTCACACCTGAGACCACAGAAGAAAATATGAACTTGTCTCAAGCCCAAAAAGCACTCTTGGAAGAGCTCAAGAAAGATTTTAAAGTCCATATTAGAGAGGCAGAAGACAAATTTAAATCTACAGTGACCAAAGTGGAAAAAAGTTTCACTGAAGAAAACAAATCCTCAAAAAGTAAAATTAGCGAAGTAACTGGAGAAAATACCTCCCTAAAAAAGAACCTTCAAAAACTAACTGAAGAGAACAATTTACTAAAAATTAGAATCAGTCAAATTGAAGCTCAGGTCTCTATGATGCACCAAGAGTCAATCAAACAAACATGAAGATTGAAAAATTGGAAGAAACGGTAAAATATCTCACTGGAAAAACAACTGACTTAGAGAATAGATCCAGGAGAGATAACTTAAGAATTATCACTCTACCAGAAAGCCATGATGAAAAAAAAAAAGCAGCCTGGACAACATCCTCCAAGAGATTGTCAAAGAAAACTGTCCTGAAGTCCTGGAATCAGAATATAAAATAGTTATTGAAAGAATTCACTGGAATCCCCCTGAAAGAGATCCCAAATTGAAAACTCCAAGAAATATAGTAGCCAAATTCCAGAATTACAAGACTAAGGAGAAAATACTGCAAGCAGCCAAAAAGAAACAATTCAAATATCATTGAACTACAGTAAGGGTCACACAGGACCTAGAAGCTTCTACATTAAAAGATCAGAGGGATTGGAATTTAATATTTTGTAGGGCAAAAGAGGTAGGAATGCATCCAAGAACTAACTACCCAGCAACTGACCATAATCTTTCAGGCAAGGAGATGGTCATTAATGAAATAAGGGACTTCCAGTCTTTCCTGATGAAAAAGCCAGAGCTCAATGGAAAATTTGATCTCCAATTACAAGACTCAAGAAAGATATAAAAAGGTAAACAAGGAAAACACTCTCTCACACGTACACACATGCACACACACGCACACACACATACTCATGCACACATGCACATAACTTGGGATGCAATAAGAGCAAAATGTTCACATCCCTATATGAAAAGCTGATAACTGTCAATATTGAAATTTATATGATTATCATGACCCTTAAAAGGGTTATGCCTAGATAGAGGGTGTGGGTATAAATGAACTAAACTGATGATAAAAAAAAAAACCTTTTAAAGGGGGTCAAAGGGACTGCAATGAGATAAAAGGAAAGGATGAGACAGTAAAAGGTAAATTATGCCATACAAAGAGGCATAAAAACATACTATAGTAGAGGGGGAGGAAAGAGGGAGAGGAACATCATTTGAACATTATTCTTACTGGTTCTGGTTCAAAAAGGGATCAACATAACCAGTTAAGTTTAAGATTCTAACGTGAAAAGACACAAAAACTCATTAAATAGAGGGAAGGGAGGGAGGGAGAGGAGCACTGTATGAAATTTACTCTCATTGATTTGGGGTCAAAAGGGGAATAAGATACTCTGATAAGTACAAAAATCTATTGTGTCCTATAGGCAGTAGGAGGGTAAGTAGGGGATAAAAAAGGGGGCATTCAAGGAGAGGGAAATAGTAGTAAGGGGAAAAGGTAGGTAAAGAAGGAGCATTTACTGGGAGGGAACACTGAGGGAGGTGGTGGTCAAAAGGAAAATCCTCTAGGAGGGGAAGGGAGAAGGAAGAAACAAAAACATAAGCAGAGGAGGGAATAGGATGGAGGGGAAGGGAAAGATAGTCATCATTACAGTAAATGTTAATGTGAATGTGATAAACTCTCCCATAAAACAGAGGCAGAGAGCAAAATGGATGAAAAACCATAATCCTACAATATGCTGTCTACAAGAAACACATTTGAAACAAAGGGATACCCACAGGGTGAAGGCAAAAGGCTGGAGTAAAATATGTTATGCCTCAGCTACAGTGAAAAAAAAAGCAGATGTAGCAATCTTTATCTGAGATAAAGCAAAAACAAAAATAGATCTAATTAAAAGAGATAAGGAAGGAAACTATATCCTTCTAAAAGGCATCATCTAAATGAAGCAGTATCATTACTTAACATATATGCACCAAGTGCTATGGCATCCAAATTATAGAGGAGAAGTCAAAGGAATTAGAGGAAGAAATGGATAGCAAAAGTATACTAGTGGGGGACCTTAATATCCCTTTCTCTGAACTTGATAAATCTAACCTCAAAAAAAATAAGAAAGAAGTTAAGGAGGCAAATAGAATTTTAGAGGGTCTAGATATGATAGATCTCTGGAGAAAACTGAATGGGGATAAAAAGGAATATACTTTCTTCTCAGTGGTTCATGGCACATACTCAAAAATTGACCATGTTCTAGGGCATAAAACTTCATAATTCCGTGCAAAAAGGCAGAAATATTAAATGCATCCTTCTCAGATCATGATGCAATGAAAATTATATGCAATAAAGGGCCGTGACAAGATAGACTAAAAACCAATTAGAAATTAAACAATTTAATCATAAAGAATGAGTGGGTCAAGCAAGAAATTATAGAAACAATCAGTAATTTCATTCAAGAGGATGATAATAATGAGACAACATACCAAAATTTGTGGGATGAATTAAAGGCAGTTCTTAGGGGAAGTTTTATATCCCTGATTGCATACATGAATAAATTAGAGAAAAAGGAGATCAATGAATTGGGCACACAGTTGAAAAATCTAAAAAAAGAAACAATTGAAAATCCCCAATTAAATGCTAAATTAGAAATATTGAAAACCAAAGGAGAGATTAATAAAATTAAAATTTAGAAAACTATTGAATTAATAAATAAAGCTAAGAGATTGCTTTATGAAAAAACAATAAAATTGATAGATCCTTAGTCAATATGATAAAAAAAAGAATGAAGAAAACCAAATTATGATTATCAAAAATGAAAAAGGTAAATCTACCTCCAATGAAGAGGAAATCAAAACAATAATTAGGAATTATTTTTCCCAAATGTATGCACATAAATTTGACAATCTTAGTGAAATGGATAAATATTTACAAAAATACAAGTTGCCCATATTAACTGAAGAGGAAGTAAATTACTTAAATAACCCCATCTTAGAATAAGAAATCAAACAAGTCATCAGTGAACTCCCTAGAAAAAATTTCCAGGGGCAGATGGATTTACTAGTGAATTCTAACAAACACTTAAAGAAAAATTGATTCCAATACTCTACAAACTATTTGGAAAAATTAGTGAAGAAGGAGTCCTACCAAATTATTTTTATGACACAAATATGGTACTGATACCTAAATCAGGAAGAGATAAAACAGAGAAAGAAAATTATACATCAATCTCCCTCATGAATATAGATGCAAAAATTTTAAATAAAATATTAGCTAAAAGACTACAGTGATTTATCTCAAGGATAATACACTTTGATCAAGTAGGATTTATTCCAGGAATTCAAGGATAGTTTAATATTAGGAAAACCATCAGTATTATTGATCATATTAACAATAAAACTAGCAGAAACCACATGATTATCTCAATAGATGCAGAAAAGGCTTTTGACAAATTACAACATCCATTCCTATTAAAAAACATTACAAAGTATAGGAATAAATGGAACCTTCTTTAAAATAATAGGTAACATCTATTTAAAACCATCAGCAAGTATTATATGTAATGGGGACAAGCCAGAAGCATTTCCAATAAGATCAGTCGTGAAACAAGGGTGTCCACTATCACCCCTCTTGTTCAATCTGGTACTAGAAATGTTAGCAGTAGCAAATAGAGAAGAAAAAGAAATCAAAGGAATCAAATCAGGCAAAGAAGAGACCAAGCTATCACTCTTCGCAGATGATATGATGATATACTTGGAGAATCCTAGAGAATCAAGTAAAAAACTACTTGAGACAATAAATAAATTTGGCAAAGTTTCAGGATATAAAATAAACCCACATAAATCCTTAGCATTCCTATATATTTCCAATGAAATGTAACAGCAAGAGATAGAAAGAGAAATCCCATTTAAAGTTACTGTAGACATTATAAAATATTTGGGAATCTACCTGACCAAAAAAAAAAAAAAAACAGGACCTATATGATCACAACTACAACACACTTTTCATACAAATAAAGTCAGATCTAACTAATTGGGAAAATATCACTTGCTCATGGCTGGGTCAAGCTAATGTAATAAAAATGACAATTTTACCTAAATTAAATTATATATTTAGTGCCATACCAATCAATTTACCAAAAAGCTACTTTATAGAGCTAGAAAAATAGTAACAAAATTCATTTGGAAGAACAAAGCATCCAGAATATCAAGGGAATTAATGAAAAGAAATGCTAGGGCAGGGGGACTAACTATACCAGATTTTAATCTGTATTATAAAGCAGCAGTCATCAAAACTACTTGGTACTGGCTGAGGAATAGAGAAGTGGATCAATGGAATAGATTAGGCACAGGAGATTCAGCAGTTAATGACTATCATAATCTATTGTTTGAAAAACCCAAGGACCACAGTTTTTGGGATAAGAACTCACTATTTGACAAAAAACTGCTGGGTAAACTGGAATATAGTCTGGCAGAAACTGGGTATAGACCATTATCTAACACCATATACCAAAATCAAGTCTAAATGGGTTCATCATCTAGGTGTAAATGTTGATACTGTAAGCAATCTTGGAAAGCAAGGAATAGTTTACCTGTCAGATTTGTGGAGAGGGAAAGAATTTATGACTAAACAAGAATTAGAGAGCATTATAAAATGCAAAATGGATAATTTTGATTACATTAAATTGAAAAGCTTCTGTACAAACAAAGCCAATGTAACCAAGATTAAGAGGGAGGTGGGAAATTGGGAAAGAATTTTTACAACCTATGTCTCTGATAAAGGACTAATTTCTAAAATATACAGAGAATTGAGTCAAATCTATAAGAATACAAGTCATTTCCCAATTGATAAATGGTCAAAGGATATGAACAGGCAGTTTTCAGAGAAAGAAATTAAAGATATCTATAAGCATATGAAGAAATGCTCTAAATTGCTGTTGATTAGAGAAATGCAAATCAAAACAACTCTGAGGTACCACATCTCACCAGTCAGATTGGCTAAGATGACAAAACAGAAAAATGACAAATGATGGAGAGGATATGGGAAAATTGGAACACTAATGCATTGCTGGTGAAGTTGTGAACTGATCCAACCTTTCTGGAGAGAAATCTGGAATTATGCCCAAAGGGCTATAAATAATTTCATACCCTTTGACCTAGCAATACCACTTCTAGGTTTATATCCCAAAGAGATCATAGAAGTGGGAGAAAGACCCACATGTACAAAAATATTTACAGCAGCTCTTTTTGTGGTAGCAAAGAATTGGAAATTAAGGGGGTGCCCATCAATTGGGGAATGGCTGAATAAGTTGTGGTATATGCATGTTATGGAATACTATTGTGCTATAAGAAACAAGGAGCAGATGGACTTCATATTTACCTGGAGATGCTTATACAAACTGATGCTGAGTGAGAAGAGTAGAACCAGGAAAAATCTGTACACAATTACAGACACAACGTTTGTGTGATGACCAACTTTGATAGACTGGACTCTTCTCAGCAATGCAGTGATATAAGTCAATCCCAAAAGACTCATGATGGAGAGAGATGTCTACATCCAGAGAAAGAACTAGAAAGAACTGAGTTTGAGTCCAGATTGAAGCAAACTACCTGATCTTTTTCTTTTTCTTGTTTGGTTTTATTTCCGCTTAACCATTTTTCATTCCATCTGATACAACCTGTCTTTATATCCTGACTCATGTCTAATGTGAAAGTATTTGCAGATTCTATACTTGATTATATGCCGCCATGGCAGGGGAGGTGAGGGAGGCGGACAGAATTTGAAACTCAAGGAATTGTGGAATTAAATCTTGTAAACTAAAAGTAAACAAACAAATTAATAAAAGAAAAAAAAAACATTGCTCTATAGCAGCATTTCCTGTTTAGGAGTCTTAACATTGGTCCAAGAGATTCATATTAAAATGTTTTAATAGTATCTTAAGCAGCAAATCATTTCTGAATTATATGACAAATATATGCTTTCCCTTTGTGACAAGCATGTGCATTTTATTAAGGGGATTTGTTCTTGAAGTCCTAGACTTCTATGACAACCAGAATTGAAAAGTAAGTTAAAAAACAAAAAATCTATAAACTGATATTTACTAATCCTAAGATCTCCTCCCCTAAGTAATCCTCCCCTACCTTTCATGCTACTTAGACCCAATGACTTGACACAGGTTTACATCAAAACTTATACACATACCTTAGACCCCTTTACCTCCTTCCAATGCTATTGAGGCTTCACACTGCAAAAGTATGTTTTGACTGCTAAAGATAGCCCTCAATCACAACCTTAGCACCAGTGGTACAAAACACTGACAGTGGAATGGTTAAAATTAAAGCTATCTATACGCATGTGAAAAAAAATACTCTAAATGACTACTGATTAGAGAAATACAAATCAAAACAATTCTGAGGTACTACTTCACACCTATCAGATTGTCTAGCATGACAAAAACAGTAAAAGGACAAATAAACCATACTGTTGAGCATACTCTTTTACTTAGTAATACCACTTCTTGGTCTGTAACCTTAAGAAATCCTAAAAATGGGAAAAAGACACACGTATACAAAAACATTTATAACAGCTCTTTTTTGTAGTGGCCAAGAATTGGAAATCATGGATACACCCATCAACTGGAGAACAGCTGAACAAGTTGTAGTATATGAATACAATAAAATACTCTTGTGCTTTGAGAATTGATGGGCAGAAAAACCTGGGAAAGACGTAGTGAAGTGCTGAGTGAAGTGAGCAGAATCAGAAGAACTCTGCACACAGTTAATAGCCACATTGTATGATGAATAACTTTCATAGACTTGGCTCTTCTCAGCAATATGCAAGGATTTAAGACAACTCCAAAAGACTCATGATGGAAAATGCCATTCACATCCAGAGAAAGAAACATGGAGTCTGATTGCAGATGAAAGCATACTATTTGATCCCTATTTTTTCTTTTGTTTGTTTATTCTTTCTTCCCATTAATTCTAATACTCCTTTATAAAATGACTAATGTGGAAATATGTTTAATAGGAATGCATATATAGAGTATATATCAAATTACATGCCATCTTGGGGAGGGTCAAGGGAAAGGAAGGGGAGAAAAAGTTGAAAACTCAAAGGCTTATGGAGATAAATGTAGAAAACTAAAAATAAATTAATTAATTAAAAATTAAAAAGAGAATTTCCATTCTTTGATCAAGGACAGAACTTATTTTATAAAACTGTGAAAAGTTAATAGATTTTTAAAAGTGATACACTGGTGCTTAACAACATTAAAGGAGCAACAGAAATTAGTGCCTTAAAATGATGAAATAGTTATGGACACAATGGGATCTAATTCAAACATTATTATATTATTATAACAGATTAGAGAATTATATCCCTGCAGTAATCATCACAATCCAGTCCATTAGGCTTCAAGCGAAAACATTTATATCACTAAGAACAAGATTACTGTATATTATTTCTCTCTCTTCCAAGTGCTTATTAACAAAAGGAAATTCTGATAATGTTCAATTCAACAAACTTTTAAAAGTGACTACTATATTTTTAGCACTAAGGATGCAAAGCTAAAGTAAAATGGTCACTAGCCTCGGTGAGCTTGCCAGTTAATGAGGGACATAAGACAACTACACAAATAAGTCAGAAATCACTATTTGATACAATACAATATAATTGTGTGAAGGAGGATACTAAACAAAAAGATATGGAAGATTTAAAATGGGAAAACTACCTTATAACTGACGAGAAGAAGGAGGATGTGCCAAGGAAGAAGTCATGAATTGTCACATAGGCTGGGATTAAAAGAAACAAGGAGATTAGTACGGGCAGAGGTATGAAGGGAGATCATTTCAAGTATAGGCTAAAGACAAAAATACATGGAGACAGACAAGGCAAGAATTACATGGGGAACAGTTTGTCTGGAATATACCTTTGCAAAGAACACAAGTACATGATAAATCTAGAAAGTTAGGTTGGAACCAGACTGTCGAGGCATATTAGTGACATACTAAATATTTTTTTATTGTATTTGGGAAAGAATGGGAAGTCACTTAAACTATGGGGGCAGGGAAATAACATGATAAAATAGATATATAAAGAAGTTACTTTGGCACATGCATGAGGGATGGATTGGATGGGAGATAGATTGAAAACAGAAACTAAACAAATAGGAATTTAGTTCTAAAATAGGATAGTATCAGAGATAATAGAATGGAGAGAGAATGTAATAAATTAAAATAGTGGTTATGAACATCTTTCCTAAATCTGTCTTGTGAATCACATTGTCAGATATTTCATTTGCATTTTTCAAAAAAGTAATTGAATATTTTAAAGTCATCTATTAATAACAAGAGAAATTACATCAACCCCTTTTGTTCAATATGTCAACACAACCAATTAACAACTTCTATTTTCATTGCTTCATACATCAATTATAGTTAACTGCTAATCGAGGTTTCCAAAAGACAAATTAAATTACCAAGGAGATGTAGAGAAAGAGTGTTCACTGTAACGGTGACTGAATTATCTGATACTCACCAGCAAAAACACAAATGTAGATATCACAAACTATAAGGGTAATATCTAAAGTACTGAGTTATACACTTTTATTTTACTCCAGTACTCAGACCTAAAGATGACCATGATTAGTGTGTCTTAGCCAGGTAGTACTAAGCTTCAGGATGAAGGATGTTCAGATAGTCAAGTTCTTTTCAGTTTAGAGTACCTCCCAAAATTCAAAATCATTCTTAAAATGATATCAGTAGTGAGTATGGCTTAAAATTTCCAAACAGTATATTGATATTGATCAAACTAGTCCTTCAGGTTTTCTTAAAGAGTGTTTTGGATCCATCAGAACCTCCCATGCTGCTCTCATTGTATTTGTATGAGGATTTTTTATAGTAGTAGTAGTTAGAGGACTGTTATATGGATAACTGCTACCTTTCCTCCATTATGTTGCTATGCAGACATAGTTAAGTGATTTTTTTCATGTTTAAAGGCATTGGCCTTTTACAACTCTTAATGAGTGAAATGGATAATTTACCCCATCTAATTGTCAGATGATTATATCATAACAATGTTATATTATCATATTACAGTAATATATCAATATATCAAGATTATTCACATCCTCATCTCACCAATGGAGAAGGGGCCAAAGGATAAGAACAAACTGTCCTCAAGTAATTGCAAACCAATACTAAAAATGACTAATTGTATGAACACAATCAAAATCACTGAGGTTTTTTCTCATACCCAGGTAGATACACATATACACAAAGAGAGATATATTTGTATACACATATGCATATAAATATACATACATATAGATGACAATCAATTGGGAAATGGTTAGGAAAATAATACATAAATACAATCAACTATTATGGTTATATTAAAAAGTAATAGAGATGAAGAATTCATAGAATCATAGGAAGACATCAAAAATAAATGAACAAATATAGAGTGAAGTTAGTAGAAAATAATATACAAAATGATTATAAAAACATAAGTGTAAAAAATAACAAAATGAAACTAAAAGGTTGGTAATTATAATGACCAAGCTTTGCCCTGGAAAAAGAGTTGGAAAAATGCTCCTCTATCCCTTCATTCAAATGTGAGGAAATATAGGTATGAATTATTGCATATTATGTATGCCCTCATATTTCTATGCCTCATAACTTTTCTCCAGATCCTTACTCATCTGGAGTCATACTAACTGGGGAGACCCCACTTCTTGCTTTTTAACTCATTTTGGGAATGGTGGCCAAATCAACACTACTCTTGTTTCTGGATGGCTCCATTCATCATCCCTTTGATTTTGCCCTTTACTTATGACTTGTTTTGGTATTTCCTCTATGTAATGGAATATAAGCTTCTTGAGGACAGGGACTGTTTTTCTTTTGTTTTTATATCACCAACATTAAACATGGAATTAGGGCATAGTAAAAACTTAATATTTTTTATTTATTTATTCAGACATTTATTAATTCATATTGTCAGATACAGTAGATGAGTTAATTAATTTAGGTGAATTGCTATGTTTTTCCATTTAAAAAATCCATTAAAGATAGCTTACTTTGTATGGTGGAGGAAGTATATATTTGGAAATTGATACAAAATAAAAACAAAAGACATAAAGAAAAAAGATAAAAACTAAGATAACTAAAACATTTTACCCCTCAATTTAAAATTCATCTAGTATTTATTGAACAAAAATGTTCGATCATCTCATTAATTTGATTAAAAAAGGATTTTTCATTATTCCATAGATGGCTCATCATAAATTATTCTGGGACCATCCCTTTCCCTACTCAAAAATAAATTTTAATTTGCAATTTTACTGAGTTAAATGACCTTGCCTTTTCTTAATGATAAATATTTTCTATTCATATGGACTTTGCCACTCAATTTATGAAGGATATATTTGGATGACACTCATTATTTCAATCTGAAAACTGTAAGCTAACATAAGAGGATTCTTTGAACAAATCTTTAGTGAATATATCAGCTTAAAAATGTTTTTACTGTGTCAACACAATTGCAAATGCTAAAAGTATGTGTCTCATATAAATGCATGTGTTTATGTGTGTATTTTAAATATGTACTAAGAATAAAACATATGTTTAATTTGAAATGATGCCCAAGCTCTTTTTTTTTTCATTATGTCTTTTTATTCTGAAGTTATTTCTCCTCGATTTATTTATTTTTTATTTGTGGAATAAAACGAGGTTTTCCATAACATGCAATAAAAAAATGATTGCACATGAAACCATCAATCTACTATGCACAACTTGTTATTTCTTTCAAATTTACAACAAAGTTACCATATAAATTTTTTCTTCTATTTTCAAGATTGATACCTTACATTTTCTTATTCATTTTTTCAGTCCTTTGATTTTAATTTTTTTTTTATTCTCTCTTAGAGTAATTAACTTTTGTTTAGTTCTTTCTAATTTTTAAGGAATGTATTGCTTGGGTAAGTGTTTGTATGTCTTGTGCTAAATTGTCCATTCCCCTTCTAATCTTTCCTCTATCTTATTTCTTTTCCATTTCCTACCTCTAGTTCTCTCATTCCAGTTGAAAAATGATTTTTAATGCTAAAAAAAAAAACCTTAATTACTTCCTGAAATAATAGTTGAACTTCTGTTTTATATATATATTGCTTTTTGGAGGGCAATTTGGGTTAAGTGACTTGCACAAGGTCATACAGATAGTTTTTGTGTTAAATGTCTGAGGCCCAATTTGAACTCTGGTCCTCCTGACTCCAGCGCCAGTGCTCTATTCACTGCACCACCTAGCTGCCCTGATCAATATATTTTTAAGGTTAGTTTGTGGTTTAATTTTTTATTCATTCTTCCCTTCTCAGTTTATGCTTTGAGCATTCACTCTATCCATCAATCAATAAATATTTATTAAAGCACTATGTGCCAGGTACCAAGGAGCCTGCAACTGTACAACAGGCAAAAAGAAGTCCCAAATTCAGTAGGGATAAGATTGATACTCTGATAGAAATAGGAACAAGAACAGGAAGGACAACACTTTTATTTGTAGCAGAAAGCTGAGTTGTAGACAGAAGGAACTAGAAAGAAACAAAAGCTAGTAGCAGCTTCATAGAGGCAGCTGATGGTCATGCAGTACAGTGCTGGTCCTCAAGTCAAGAACACCTGGGGTGGCTAGGTGGCACAGTGAGTAAAGCACCAGCCCAGAGTCAGGAGGACCCGAGTTCGGTTCCGGCCTCAGACACTTAACACCCACACACACAAAAAAAAACTAATGGTGTAACCTTGGGCAAGTTACTTAACCCCAATTGCCCTCCAAAAGGAAAAAAAAAGTCAAGAAGACCTAAGTTCAAATATGGCGTAAGACCCTTACCAGCTGTGTAATCCTGAGCAAATCACTTAAACTCCGTTTGCCTCAGTCTCTTCAAACATAAAATGAAGTCAAAGCATCTATAAGGTTGTTGTAAAAATCAAATGGGACAATGTTTGTTAAAAATGCTCATCACAGTGCATGGCACATAGTATACAATGTATAAATGTTAAATTTCCTTTCTTTCTTTCCTTCCTTCCTTCCTTCCCTCCCTCAAGTTTGTTCTCAGATTCATCTCTCAGATCGGTGTGAGGTCTGCAGCTAAGTAATCTGGGCAATGACTCTGAAAAGGCAAAGACAATGGTTCATTTGCTCAGTCTGGGGGGTGAGCAGAAGTTCACTAGAACTCCAACCTAGGGCAAATCTAGAGTTTTGTCACCTAGATCCATACTGGGTTCAGGAACTTGAAAAACTCAGATATGTAGAGTGGTAATCAGACATCAGTCTGAATCAGATGACTTTGGACACAGGTCCATACCTTGACATGGCCCTGAGGTACTTGAATAACAAAGTGCTCAGTAAGTAGAGAAAGCAGTATGAGAACTCAAGAGAACTAAAAACATGACCAAGAAAAGAAGAAACATTCCTATTGTAAGTACATAAAGCTTCCTCCTAACACAAAATCCCAGTTCTGGAAGACTGGAAAAATGGGCAAACCAGCCCGCATTGCACACAAAAATACTATTCCAACTTAAAGGGCCCTTATGGGGTCAGGAATGCATAGAACCTGGCAGAGAGTAGGGAATTAATAAATATTTATTTATTGATGGGTGGATTGAATGCCCAAAACACAAATATAGAAGGAGAAAATGAGTAAAAAAAAAAAAAGAAAGAAAGAAAACACTACAGACTACACTTAAAAAAAATAGATTGAACCCAATTTCAACTAATATTCCTGGAAGAAATGAAGCTGGAAGGCTCTGTGCAATGCCCTCCTGGCCAGACTCTGTTCCAAGTATCCTAATCAATTAATATTTATGAGGCATCTATCATGTGCCAGGCATTGTGCTAAGTGCTTTTTTTATGCAACTATGAAAAAAGACAGTCCCTGCTTTCAAGGAGCTTACAATATAATGGAAAATGCAACACATAAAAGAAAACTAAAAAAAATGAAGAAAATGAGGAAGAGGGAGAAAGAGGAGGTATGGTAGAGATGGTGGAAAATTCAAATTAGTCCAAAATGAGTGCTTTCGGGGGGGGGGGGGGAGGGAAATGAGGAGACATCTGAAGAGCTGTGAATCTTGTTTCCTTTCCTTAAATGGAGGAGCTTATAACTCCATATCTCAACGGAGATTTGATCTTTCAGCATGATAAGATCTTTCAATGAGTTTGCTGGGGACATAGTGGAAGCCAAAGAAGTTTCAAATGAATGAAGACAGGTAGAAAATATCTTAGGAGACCTCTCTATCCTAAGTGCTAAGACCTCTGGTTCTCCTTGTGTAGAGCTGGGCTAGAAAAATGACTCAGGATTTTCTTTGGATTTCTTGATCAAGGAAAATGTGTTTTTCTTTCTAGGTGTTGACTGGAGTAGATGGGGTGCAGGTAAGGTGGAGTTAGAGCTGGTTTATATGGTTTTCTTGCAATCTTGACTACTCTCTCATTGTATCAATCCTAGTAGGATAGGCTAGAGAAGCTTTAAGTATAGAATTAGTAATTTTTTATGTGTTTGTCATTCAGATACCAATGCCAGCAAGTTCATAGGGACTCAACATCAAAGGGCTCACCATCAAGTTCTGAATAATTTTGGCAACAATTCTTTTCAAAGTCAGGCTGGAATTCTGTTCTGGTCTAGTGGAGAGAATACCCATATTGATGAAATCCTGGATCTTTTGAAGTCAAGTAGTAAGAAGTAATAAAGCAAAGTGGTAAACATTATGTTGATTGATTATCCATCCCTTCCTATTCCTAACTCAAATTAAAACATAAGAGCACAATAATCCATGCATTCACTGAATTATTTTTTAAATCAACCATTTTCATATTCTACTGCAGAGTAATAATGTTCCCCACCTATCACCATTTGGCACAAAGTCTATAAACCAGATTAAAGTCATTTTTCTTTTCTTTTTTCTCTTTTTTTTCTCTACCTGATAACCTCATTTCTTCTTCTACCTTCTCCTGAAGAGTGCCAAGGAACTTTTAAAGTTCTGGCAACTAGAATTTTCAAAGGATACCTATCCTCCTCCCTCTCCCACCTCCCCGCCACTTCTTCATTTATTATTCTGCCTGAAGCTAGGGTGTTAGTTATTTCTTATTAAATATTGATCCCAGATCAAAAACAAATCGCTATCCAATTCCACATTCTCCCCCATGCAGTAGTCTATCCTGAGGCCTACTCTGAACTCCTGAAGACTGTTCATAGCTACCATATGTTAGCAAATATTTCTAAGGGTCATGTATGTACAACTTAGCTTTCAACTGAACTCTCATTTTCATCATTAGTAGAAAGTTGGGCTCTGATGAGAAAAGGGCTTTCCTCCTCAGTCTACCAAATATTACAACTACCAAATACTGAAGAAGATCTATGTCTTTTCATTATAGGAATCAAGTTTGGCTCCATGTGTTTCAGTCTTAAGGTTTCTTATGACAATATATCAGGTTCTCAGGAATTATATTTTATTACAAAGCCCTATTTTACTTCTTTAAGAAAGCAATGAATAGATGAACTTTTGGGTTAGTATTCCAAAAGCAGAGCTGATGAGTAATCATCTTCTGCCTCATTAATTTTTATTTGCTAAGCTCCCACCGGATGCATCACACTGTATAATTATTAAGTTGATAGAGTACAATCTCTAATGGAGTTCAAGATGCCTCACTCATGACCTTTAAAGTAGGAATACTTAAGCTAGGGTCTATGAACTTTATTTTTAGTATGTTCATAACACTATTTCAATATAATTGGTTTCCTTTTAATCCTTTGAAATACTGGGAGAAATACCAAAATGTGACACAGACACATGATGTGAGTATATGTTGTTGGAAAAATGGCATTGATTGGGGAGGCTAGGCGGCACAGTGAGTAAGAGTGCCAGCCCCAGAGTTAGGAGGACCCAGGATCGGTTCTGGCCTCAGATACTTAACACCCACACAAAATAACTGGCCATGTAACCTTGGGCAAGTTACTTAACCCCAATTGCTTTAAAAAAAAGAAGAAAATGGCACTGATGGACTTGTTCAGTCCATGGTAGTCACAAACCTTCAATTTATAAAAATAATAAATAAAATGTCTGTGAAGCATAATACAGCAAAACATAATGAAATGAGATATGCCTGTATATTAATTTGTGTGAGGGGTGATATGCTCCTCAAATTAAATGTTGGTTTTATCCCCAGATAACATTCATCAATTTGTTTGAACTCACTGTGTATTTCTCCATTGCTTTAATAAGATTTCAGTTTTCAAAAACATAAAGATTTAAATTGCTCTAGCAACAAGATTTATTAAATAACATGCAAACCACATGGGCATACTTATTCCTATAGTAGGAATACCAGAGAATATATACATTCCTTGTTCGACTCCTTTTGTCACCCACTAGGTGCCCATCTTTGAGGGACCTAGAAAAGTGATAGGTTACCCACAAGTTTTCCCAAAAAGCTTACTCTAGTTAGATAATAACCAGGTAGCTCACACAGTCTAGGACTGTATATATTTATGATAAAGTCATGAAAAGGAGCTGGTTGCTCTAATTTAGGGTCAGCTGCCTTTCAAAACACTTGTGGTAAGCCAGACAGAGAGGATGATAAAATTACTTTGGAATAATATTTTACTACTAATATTCTTACTAATATTCACTAGTCACTTTGTTTCTATTTGCATAGCCCTCTATCACCTTCCGAGTAAGAGGGCCTGATCTACCTGATTTGTGTCATATTTAAAAATAACTTTCTAAATAAGTGGTTGGGTTTATGGGTTAACCTACAGTCTTAAGAAAATTCTTAAGATTTAAATACCATGAATAAATAGAATAGAAATATAGTGAAAATGGAATGCAATGTAAATGGAATGTATGCAATGGAAAGCCAAAAACTGAAAGAGGTAATTGATAGGCATCATATTTTGAGTTATTTTTATTAACTTTCATGGACAATTCAATCAAATTCAATGAACATTTATTACGCACCTACTTTGTATAAGACATTGGGTTGTGTTGGGGACACAAAGTTAAAAAAAACATTTTGGATTAAAGTCTACAAGAGGTTAATTATATAAATACAAATTAGAAAGGCATCTTTGGAAGAGTGCTAAACTTGGAGTTAGGAGACTCTGGGTCTGAATCTTGCTTTTGATATTTACTCGTTAAATGACCCTGGGCAAGTCATACAACCTCTCTGACCCTCAGATTACTCAGCAATAAATATAATAATAGCATTTACCTTACAAGGTTGTTGCAGATAATCATCAAAAAAGAAAATGCATATAAAATGCTTTACAAACTTTAGATCATTTTATAAATATGGTGGTGGTGATGGTAATGATGGTGACAGTAGTAATAGGAGGAGGAGGAGGAGAAGGAGGAGTACCAGCAGCAGCAGCAGCAGTGATAGGAGCTAAGTGCATCACAAAGTGTAAATGAGGACAAAGGAAAAGTGCCAAACATGTCGTGCTCTATGGAAATCTGAGCAGGGAAAGAATTTGAGTGTTATTGAGATTTCAACAATCATTTCTTTCTATGGTACAGGGGAAAAATATTTCAAAAACGCAAAGAAAAGTTATGTGAAATTTGGTTTTCCCCCATTTTTCCCCAAGAGGATAGAGGGAGAAAGGGAGAGAAAAAAAGATCTCCATTAATTTTTAATAGAAAGGGGTAGTGCTACAAATGTGGAGTGTCATATACACTTTCAGATGTTATCCCTATATTATCAGATTTGCTTTTTTTTTTTAAACTTTTACAAGTAGTCTCATGGAATGGAGGTAATTTGTAAACTTTTTTTTTTGTAAAAAAATGTTAATTAATAAAACACTTTAAAAATATTTATTTGTCTAAAATATTACTTTGGAAATAAGTGATGACTTTATAAAAAATATTCTTGATACATCAGATTAACATCTTTTTTTTTTTTTAATAAACCTTTTAAAAACTTAATCGTCCATTTACAATTATGTGCATCTAGCTCCAGGATTGTTGACCTTAAAATGAAAGTCAACCTCATTTTAGTTAAAATGTTTTTAATTTGACCATTTAGATGACTAATACTTTTCTAATGGATTTTTTTCATAGATACCATGTTGTCAAAAGGCTAGACTTTGCTTTCTGACCTGGCCTTTAAGACTTGGGATGCTCTATGACTCAAACACAGTTAATGGAATATTTAATAAAGAATTACGTATTGAAAATTTTTATAAAATTGAACCTTTTTATCTCATTTCAACAGATTTCTATTATCAAAAAGAAAATTAGTAATTTTCCTATTAAAGGGTAGAAATGAGTTCATATCTCATTCAATTCAGTAACCACCTGCTATGTATGAGGCCCTATGTTGGACATGGATGATGCTAAGATGAAAAATATCACAATTACTGGCTTCAAGGAGTTTATAATATAGTAGAGAAGTAGTTTTCATGGGATCCATGAGGTCAAAACTGGGGAACATCACCAGTTGTCCTGATCTATATCTTGCCACTGGAATCAGATGGCTTCAGAAGAAAGAATTAAGCTGGTGATTTTGCGCAGGCCTGTATCACTTAATTCAGTTCACTTACAAGACATGACTATAATGTGAGTTAGAACACTAATAAAATAAAGACAAGTTTCGATCAAATGGTTTGAGAGTTTTATTAGTAGATGTTAGGATGACTTCTGACTGGATCAATAGAGTGACATTCTTAGAAGACTTGAATCTAAACTGAATAAGTGAATGAGTAAATGAAAAAGCATATATTAAGTGTTTATTAAGTATTTTCTCAAGTACTATATTAAAATCTGGGATTACAAGAAGGAAATCTTTTCTTTTGATAGGAGATACTCCCTACTCTCAATGAATTCGCATTTTAATAGGGGGAGATGGCACAAATAGGACAGGTCAGATTCAGGTCAAAAAGAACAAGTGGTCAATTGGATTAAGAAAGATGGATGGCAAGATCAGGGGTCCAGAGAGTAAAGCAGCAAGGTGAATGATGAAGAATCATTGGATAAGTGCAAATGCACAGAAGAGGAAGAGGGAAGAACAGAACTGAAAGCAGAGTGATCCTGTTTTCTTGGAGCACAGAATACATGAAGGGGTACTGTGTGAAATAAGGTTAGAAATACAGACTGGACAGAGTGTGGAGGACTTAGATTGTCACAACAGAGATTCATATGTTATTTTTCTTTAAAATTTTTACTCTTTTAGAGTAAAAAACTGTATGTTTTCTCTTCCTCTTACACTTTCCTCCTTCAAAAAAAAGAGAAATTTAACATGTCCAGAAAAATATCTTTGGTCTTGAGTCCATCCTATCTCTATCAGAAGCTAGAGAAAATTGAGAGTTACAAGTTGTCTCTGAATTGCCATAACTTGATAGTCCTTTCTCAATCATTATTCTTCTTGAACTCTCTGCAATCTTTACCCTATTATTGATATTGTTTTCTCTCTAGATTCTGTGACTCTACTGTATCTTGGGTTTCCTATTACCTGCCTGATCACTCCTTCTTATTCTCTTTTGTTGGATTTGATTCAGGGTTGGGTCTGCTAATAGTGGGTACTCTCCAATGCTCTGTCCTGGGTGATTTTCTGTTCTCCTTTTGTGCTATTTTTCTTGGTAGTGATAAGATAGTCAGCTTACATAGATTCGGCTATCACCTCTAGGAAGATAATTCTCCTATCTATTTGTCCAGCACTAATTTCTATTCTGACCTGCAAATTTCTAAATTCAATTGTTTACTAAACATATCAAACTTGATGTCCTATGGATACTTCAAATTCAATACATCAAAAATTGAACTCATTATTTTTCCTCTCAAACTCTCTCCTCTTCTTGACTTTCCTATTGTTGTGGGCACTGCCATAATCCTAGGCACCGAGGTTCATAAACTGTATTATCCTCAAGTTCTCTCTCTCTCTTGCATGTACACCCTTATCCAATCTGTTGTCATATTCTACCTATATCTCTCATGTTACCTCTTTGACCCTACGATACTGGTACCACTCTAGTATAGTCCCTCATCATTTATTTTAGACTATTAAAACATGTTGCTGATTGATCTTTCTGATACATAACTCATTCTACTCCAGTATATCCTCAGATCTCAAATTAAACTCCCTAAGTGCAGATCTAATCAAGTCATCTTTCTATCCAATAAACTAAAGTAATTACCTAACATGTATTTCTAGGATCAAATGTAAAATCTTCTGTTTGGGATTTTAAGGCCTTTATAATCTGACCCCTTCTGCAGTTCTAGTCTTATACCTAATTCCTTTCAAATACTCTGTGATAGTGAAATTGGCCTCCTTACTATTCCTCACATAAGACACTCTATCCTAAGATGCTAAACATTTTTCCTAGATGTTCCTCATGCCTAGAATTCTCTCCCTTCTCATGTTTATCTCATGGCTTTAATTAATTCTTTCTGGTCCCAGGTAATTGCCCATCTTTTCATCTTTTGTGTGAAGCCTATCTCAATCCCCCCTTAATATTAATAACTCTTCTCTAAGCTTATCTCTACTTTACCTTTTGTGTGGGTTGTATATTGCTCTCATATTGTCTTCCCCATTTGTGTGAACTTGAGAAAAGTGACTTTTGGGGATTTGGGGTTTTTTTAAATTAAATTTTGTGTTTATTTTTAGCTTATATCATTTATTTCCTAAAAGACAGAAGTGAGAAATTTTCTTCCCTTCTTTCCGCTACCCACCACCCCAAAAAAGGGATCCCACGTTATACCCCCTCCCCCAATCTGCTCTCTCCTATATCCACCTCCATTCCCCCTCTGACTTTCCAATACAACAAGAAGGATCTCTATACCCCAATGCCTGTATATCTTATTTCCCAATTGCATGTAAAAAAATAATATATATATTTTAAACATTTTATTTTAAAACTTTGAATTCTAGATTCCTTCCCTTCCTCCCTCATCACCCACCCTGACTTGGAAGATAAGCAATTCAATATAGGTTGTACATGTGTAGCTACGCAAAACATTTCCAAAGTGGATATATTGTGAAAGACTAACTATATTTCCCTCCATCCTATCCCACCCCCCACTTGTTCTATTCTCTACTTTGACCCTGCCCCTTTTTAAAAGTGTGTGCTTCCAACTTCCCTCCCCCCAACCTGACTCTGTTCCATCATTCCCCCTCTTATCCCCTTCCCCCTTACTCTCCTGTAGGGTGAGATATTTTTATATATCATTCCCTCCCTAAGCCAAATGCAATGAGAGTAAGGTTGACCCATTCATTTTTGCCTTCCTGTTCTTCCCTTTCATTGTAACAGTTTTCCCTTGCCTCTTCTATATGGAATAATTTACCCCCATTCCGTCTCTCCCCATATCCTCTCATTATATTCCTCTCTCACTTCTCAATTTCACCTTTTAAGTATCATCCCTTCCTATTCCACTGGTCCTGTGCCCTCTGTCTATGTATACCTGTACACATATACACACACACACACATATGTATTCATATGCCCATATACCCTCCTATATAGACATATGAATGTATGTATACATACATATATATATATACATTTATATCCTCTTCAACTATTCTCATACTGAGAAAAATTTCATAAGTTATAATTATCATTTTTCCATGTAGGAAGGTAAGTTCCTTATGATTTCTTTTCACTATTTACCTTCTCATGCTTCTCTTGCTTCTTGCATGTGAGTGCCAAATTTTCTATCCCACCCTGGTTTTTTCATCAAGTATACTTGACAATGCTCTATTTCATTGAATGACCATATTTTCCCCTGAAACATGATACTCAGTTTTGGTGGGTAGGTGATCCTTGGTTTTAATCCCAGCTCCTTTGACCTCCAGAATATCATATTCCAAGCCCTTTGGTCCCTCAGTGTAGAAGCTCCCATTTCCTCTGTTATGCTGATTGTGTTTCCACAGTATTCAAATTGTTTCTTCCTGGCTGCTTGTCATATTTTCTTCTTGATCTGGGAACTCTGGAACCTGGCTAAAATATTCCTAGGAGTTTCTTTTTGGGATCTTTTCCAGGAGGTGATCAGGGGATTCTTTCAACCTCTATTTTCCCTCTGGTTCTAAAACATCAGGGCAATTTTCCTTGAGAATTTCTTGAAAGATGATTTCTAGGTTCTTTTTTTGATCATGGCTTTCAGGTAGTGTAATAATTTTTAAATTATCTCTCCTGGATCTATTTTCCAGGTCAGTGGTTTTCCCAATGAGATATTTCACATTGCCTTCTATTTTTTTCATTTGTTTGCATCTGTTTAATAGTATCTTGATTTCTCATAAAGTCACTCCATAAAAACTCTCATAAAGTTGCTCCAATCTAATTCTGAAGGAATGATTATCTTCAGTGAGCTTTTGAGATTCTTTTTCCATCTGGAAAATTCAACTTTTTAAGGCATTTTTCTCCTCGTTGCCTTTTTGATTCTCTTTTGCCATTTGAGGTAGTCTATTGTTTAATGTGTTATTTTCTTCTGTAAGGTTGTTGACTCTCTTGTACCATTCTCCTTTCTCTTCCCAAGTTTTCCTCCACTTCTTTTTTTTTTTTTTTGGTTTTCAAAATCCTTCTTAAGTTCCTCTATGGCCTGTAACCATCTCATATTTTTCTTGGAAGCTTTTGGTTCAGAAGTTCTGACTTTGTTTTCTTCCTCCTGTTCTATGCTTTGATCCCTTTTGTCCCCAAAAAGGAATTCAAAGTCGGATTGCTAGCTTGCTTTGCTTCCTTTGCTTGCTCATGTTGCCACTCAATTATCTGACTTTTGAGGAATTTCAGAGTTCACAAACTTGAAGAACAGTTGTCAGTGATGGCGAAATTTAAGATGTGACTACTCTTAAAGTTAGAGAGCTAGTGCCCCCATTGCTAATGATTTTCTTTGAGATTATCTGTCATTTACAATTTTTACTTCCTATATGTACATTGTTGTCTTCTTCACTAAATGTGAGTTTCTTTAGAGCAGTGATATGCCTCTTTGTATCCCCAGCTCACAGTGGGGTTAAATAGTGGGTACTTAATAAATACTTATTGATGATGATGAGAGCAGAGTTAAAGCTTAGCTGCAGACTGAGGCTGGAAACTGAATGGTCAAGGTACTATATATCCAAAAATATTGACATGGGATGTGATTTTTTTTAAAGTAGGTTGTAAGCCAAGTGCCAAAATTACTGAGTAAGGCAGATGAATGTAGTAAAGGAAAATACTCAGGATCAGAAGAGGGTAATCTAATGGGACAATGTGAACATCAAAGGAAGAGAAATTGCTGAGTGATGGTAGCAGCATAAGGAGCTGGAGCTAGAAGTGGGAATTCAGGAAGGACTGTCCAAATGGATAGGTTGGAAAAGGTCAAAATGTCCTCAGAGAATGTATAGTTTATGGAATAACATGGAAGTTGTCTAAAGACATAACAAAAGAAAGTGATTTGGTAATAAGCTATATTTCCTAAAGAGGCTGATGGGAAAGCAGAGGGAAACAAAAGAATGTGGAAGAATAAATCTGAGATATTCTGTAATAAGATGTAGGGTTGCAGAGAAGAGTAGCTTGCTTCTAGCAGTGCCTTGGGATAACAAGGATGAAGGGAACTAGAGATTTCTAGGAAAGGTGGAAGGATTTGTTATCTATGGGGCAAGAAAGATAATAAGTAGGCAGAAGCATATAAAATGAAGCAACATTCTTATTATTCATATCTGTGGCTCCCTGCCCAGAACCTAGCACAATACTATAGTAGGAGTTTGATTAATGTTTGCTGAATTAAGATGTATTAAACCAAAATATTAAAGGTTTATTTTTTTAATCTCAAAATAAAGGTCATTAAATCAGTCATAAAGATACTGATGAATTTCCTTTACCATTTCCTTTCAAGTTGAAAATACTTTAACAATATGATGTTCCATATTGAATCAAATATTATTATCATCATTATTTTTATTCCTGCCCTTTTTTTCCCCTCAGAAGAAAAGTACTTAATAGGAAGCATTGGGCAGGAAGTGAATCATATTCTGTGACCAGGAAAAGAGAAGGGAGGTGTGGGTGGTATTTAAAGCTGTATCATTCCAGTGTCCCCTGTGACCACCCAGGAAGTTACAAGGCCACTGTGATTCACTAGCTCTTGTATTAATCTACCCCACCTCATTTTCTCTACTTTCATTTTGAGTCAAGCTTAAGAAGCATTTCCTTCCATGATTATGAGTAGAGCAGGAAAAAAAGACACGTACCAGAGGGATGCTGAAAAAAAAAAAACTCAAGACATTTATTTATCCAGTTGAACTTTAAGAAAGATAAGCCATCTTTCAAAATGTGACTCAATGAACTATTGGATTTCATCCATTTTCCATTTACATAAACTCAGTTCAGGTTAGTGCCTAATACCCTTTTATTATGAAAGAAGGATCTCTAACTGATTTGAGAAGGTAAAGACTAGGGTTTGTGAATGAGCTGCCTGGATACATTATTTTGACATGACAGTGACAGGTATCACACATAGTCTGTGTCTCCACTTTCTGTGATAAGCCTCTATTGACTATGTGTCTCTTAGGCAACAAAATCCAAAAATTACAATTTAGCCATTCACGGTCATTTCTGTGCTCCTCACAGTATTAGTTAAGGAAGAACAACTTGATTCATCCTCAAGGGGCCAAGCCTTATCTTCTTGGCTCCACATTGTAAACAGGCTTTAATATAGTTAAAATGTGCCCTGTTGAAAATAACTGAGGTTTTGCTTATCCCAACTGAACTCAAACTGGAGCCAGTTTTGGTTCTTTTGCTTTGGAGATAATTTTGCTTTGGGCTAATTAAGAAAGAGTGAAAATAAGACTTTTGTTAAGGTGCTACTTGAATTAGGTTTGTTTTTTTTCCTGAAATTTGGCTACAGATTATCAGCAGCATAAGGAGTTTACTCTGCAAATGTATCCTTTTGGGATTTTAGGGACTAGTTGTAATGAGGATAAGGATAATTGTATATATGCAATAGCTCTTATTTTTATAGCTTGGGTAATTTTCTTATATAGTATCCAGGTAATCCAATCTAAAGACAGAATCTCACTCTTTGAGAAAAATACAATGTATTTAACCAAACAAATTTACATAATCTTCATTAATCTTTATCACCAGGATACTTGGATGTCTATAAGTAACCAGAAAAAGAGAATTAAATATCAGCTGGAAAGATACATACTCAGGAAAATATCCTGTTATGCCTTTTCTATTGACAGGTATTTTTTAAATTTCACAAACTAATCTTTAATAAAAATAAGGTCTTACCTTAATCTCTTTTGTAACTCAAATAATTTACCTGCAGTGCCTGTGAATAGGAAAATAAAAGAGGGATTAACTGTGACTTTCCACTTTGGAAGCATTTAAATGTTCTTTATACTATTTGACTGGAAATTTTCACTAAGAATTGGGTATACTCCTCATGCCAATTTTCAAATATATACTTGTCTTTGTACTGCAGTTTAATCTAGCATTGCATTTACTTGCATAAAATTGGTGTCATTTAAATACGTGCTCATAAGAAAGTAGGTACTATGAATTCATTTTCCCTAAATTCAAAATTTATGAACTTCCATTCTAGCTTTTGCACTACAGCCAGAAGTGTCCAACTCCTGGCTTCCTATATCCCCAACCTGATAAAAAATGTAATTGGGAAATGTTTAAAAAAATGAAAAACAAAATACAATAGATAATAATAATTTATGGTTTTCTAAGTGAAAATACAGTCTGCAGGTATTCATTTTTATTTAAGTTTGACACTATTAAATTGGTTAGGGGGAGAGCTCTGGGCTTCCCAGAGTTGGAGTTCTGCTTCAAACACTTAACTTGCTGACTCACTCAGATCAAGTCATTTAACCTTTCTCAGTCTGTTTCCTTATCTATAAAATGGCATCCATCCTTCATGTAGTTGACAAAATGACCTTCTGAGGTACAGTTCTGACATGTCAAACCCATATTCAAAAACCTTCAGTGGTTCCCTATTGCCTCTATGAAAAAATGTAAACCCCTTTAAGGCGCTTCCACCCACCTAGTTTGTCACATTCTTTGATTTGACACACTCTGTAACTCAGCCAAGCTAGAGTACAAGCTGTTCCCAGATTTTATGCTGCCCTCTCTTGTATTTCTGTTTGTGCTGGCCTTCCTGAAAGCTTTGAATTCACTCCCTCCAGGTCTCTGTTTATTGAAAAATTTCTATTCCTTCAAAGTCTAGCCCAGATATCACCTGGTCTCCAAAGCGTCCCCCAATTGTCCCAGGTGAAATAAATCTCTCTCCTTTATATTTATTTCTACAGCTTGCCTAGGTATCTTGTCACATCCTTTGTATCATTCTTACTTTTGTGCATATGTATACATATACATATACACATATACAAATTCCAGCGAGATGCACAATTACAATGGGCTTAAGATTCAAATTCTGATACACTTTATTACAAACAACCAGAGTTAGGGTTTCTAACAGTGTCTATAATACTAATTTCCAGAGTCAAGAAAGAGTTCCAAAGCCTTGATGATTTTATATAGTTCAGCAGGTGAGCTAAGAAACACAATTGCTTCCCATCAAAGTCTTGCATTATTCCTTCTCTTCTGATATCACAAGGCGCTTTAGGAGGACTCCCCTGACTGAGCTAGAGCAATCAATCTCTTTATCCCTCTGTTTCTGTCTCTGTCTCTGTATCTGTCTGTCTGTCTGTCTGTCTCTCTCTCTGTCTCTCTCTCTCTCTCTCTGTCTCTCTCTCTCTCATTCCACAATGCTCTGTCAACCCTTCTGATTTGTTCTAAGCAATGTAACTCATTCTCTGCATTTACTTCACTGCTTTGCAACTGACTCTGTTTTGCAATGGCCCCTTTGCCACTCAGAACCATTTTGTATTCTGCTCTGGTTGTTGGGGCTCTCTTCCTTCTAAAAAGTCAAACATTCAGCAATCAAACTCAGTATCTTGAAAAGGTCACGCCAGGTTACATAATTTATGCTGCCCAGAGGAAACCAGTGATAAACAACTTATGATAAACAAGTCCCCCAAGTCTTGGAACAAAAAACACCTGGTGGTTAAAACTAACCGGGGAGGGAGGGAATTCTGGTTTCTTCAGGCAAGTTTATTATCAGACACCCTACAAAGGAAAAATCCCAAAAGAAATACTCATTGAGACTTCAAAAAATTTGAAGTTTTTTTCATTTGAGGATTTGAAAGTTTAACAAAAGAGTTTGAAAAAATCCCATGCACACAATCTGAGTTAAACTTAGATAGCATAACAGAGGGCAGCTGGGTAGCCCAGGAGATAGAGTGGTGGGCCTGGAGTCAGGAAGATTCATCTTCCTGAATTCAAACGCATCCTCAAATAATTACTTGCTGTGTGGGCAAGGCACTTAACCCTGTTTTTCTGTTTCTTCTTATGTAAAAGCCCTGGAGAAGGAAGTGACAAACCACCCCAACATATTTGCTAAGAAAACCCAAAATGGGGTCACAAAGAGTTGGACAGGATCGAAAAATGACTGAAACTACAATAGAGATGAAAATATTATTGGTACTGACTTTATGCTATAAAGGTATGCCAAACAACTACAACTGTAATCAAAGCTGAATAATTTAAGTGTGACCTTGAACAAATACTTATAACTAAATAATTTTCAATAAAACTGAAAATGAAACAAGTTCCCACCAAATGTCAGTCTTCCTTCCTTGGAACAAACTCTGAGTCCCAGAGAGCTAAAAAGAGAGCTCAGTCATTAAGACAAAAGGAGCAGAGCCAGCATTCCAAAACAAATTTTCTAATTACAAAGGGATAGAGCCTGAATCAATGATTATATTGGTTTAGGGAACTCCCAGGAAAGCAAATTATCAACACCAGTAACAGCTTCTCTGCAGTATAGAGCCTGAGTATTGCCCAGGGTATTTGGCAGTCAAGTTACTTACCCAAGACCAAAAGTAGAGAGGGAGTTGAACTGTCTTCTGAGTTTCCAGTGTGGCCTTTTATCCACTGGACCAAGCTGCCTAGGCCCTAACTACAAAGCAATTTCTATTTCCACTATAACACTATGTCTCTCTTTCTGATGTTTCTTTTTGTTTGATTCTCCTCCTTGAAACATTCTCTCATATTATTTCTTTTCACTGATTCAGCTTCATTCCATTTTGGTTGGTATGAATCCCTACATATATCTTCTCTATACCTTTGTCTCTTACAAGTTCAATTTAATTGCAATTTGAGAGGAACACAGAGTCAGGGAGGGGATGGTGCTAGTTCAATACCTTTACATTTCATCTGATTCTTCTCAAGGCTAATTAACTTTCCTTTCTTTTAAGTCTATATTGGACCTTTAAAACTTGTCTCAGTACACTAAAACAGGTAGGTAAACAACTTTTCCAAAAAAGAGGAATTGATTCTTTTGTATATTATTAATATTCTGATTTCACATTTTAAATATCCTAATATTTAATGTTATCATGTTTATATTTTATTATTTAATGTTTTTAAATATTCTAATAGTCATTTTAAATTCAGTAACCCTAGTCAGTTCAGATTTTCTGGGTCGCTAATAGCATTCCCAGGAATTTATTATCCAACTTTCTCCCCCAGTTTTATAATCAATAGCTACTCTGACTTTTTTCAGTAAGATAAGCATTTTCTTCAGTGTCTGGAAGCTCATTTCCCTTCCATTTCCAATTTGTAATATTTAGAAGTTATTATATATATATATATATATATATATATATATATATATATATATATCTCTTTCTGAGCCTTCTATAATGGAAATATATTCAGTGGAAATATTAATAGAAATATTATATATCATGTATTTGAGATTCAATAAGTAAGAAATTATAATTTAATTCAGTTAAAATTTGAACAAGAGCCCCAAAATGAACTTCATCATAAACAACCTTCATGATATCTCAGCATTTTACATTGTCTAAAACTATGAATTGCTATGCCAGCATTGTTGCTAAATTATATTTAACATTTCAACCTTAATAGCCCTCTATTGTTAAACTACTGACAAATCACAGGATCAAGAGCCAAGTGGTTATTTTTTTTCCAGTCCTTTTGTTTTTCCAAGGAGGAAACTCAGGTTTAGAGTGTGATTAACACAAGGGCATCCAGGCAATCAAATGAGAATTGAGATTCAAACCCAGGGCCTCTGACTCCAGAATCCAGTATTATTCCCACTATAACATGCTCTCTGCCTTTCTTTTGACTCCAAAATACTAATTAGTTTGCATCTTTTCTATTCTAAGTACTTACATGATTTCTGATCATTTTTAGGGGGAAAAACAGGAATCTGACCTCTGGACTATGATATTTTTTTTCAGCTATTCATGCTAGGGTTTCCTTTCAATAATCTTTCTTTTTACATTGTTGCAGTAAGTGGTTGGTTCTGCTTCTTTCATTCTGCATCAGTTCTTGCAGATCTCTGTATGTTTCTTTGAAATTCTTATGTTTGTCTTACTGCACAATAATAATACATTATATTAATGTACCATAGTATTTCCAGCCATTCTTCAATTGATGGATGAAAACTTTGTTTTAAATTTGTTATTTCCACAAAGAAGATTAACTGTGGTAAATATTTTGATATTGAACCTATACTTCTATCTTTGTTATTTTGGGGGTATATGTCCAGTAAAGGGGTTGCTGGGTCAAAGAATAAAACTATTTAGTCACTTGTCTCATTTCTCTTCCCAATTTTTCCTCCACTTCTCTTATTTGCTTTTCAAAATCCTACTTAAGGTCCTGTATGGCCTGTAACCACCTCCTATTTTTCTTGGAAGCTTTTGGTGCAGGAGTTCTGACTTTGTTGTCTGCCTCCTGTTCCATGGTGTGCTTGCTTTGCTTCCCTCGTTTGCTCATGTTGCCACTCAATTATTTGACTTTTGAGCTTTTTGCCACAGTAGTACTCTGATACCAGACAGGGGAGCTTTGTACCAAACACTGGGGTTTTCTCATCTGCCAAAGGTATTAGTTGGGTGCCCTCTCTGAAGCTGCCACACACTCTGGCACACTGGTCGCACACCCCAGGACCTCCATCCTAGACCGCAATTCATATCCAAGAAGGTTAAAGCAAAAGCAATTACCCCTCAGACTGGTCACTTTGTCCCCTACAATCTGCATGCCAAGAGCTGAAGCTGCCATGTGCCTGTGGCTGCACGGCCACTGTACCTCAGCTGCTTCTTGCCCTGGGGGCAAAGGCCAGACCACCTTCCAAACTACTGGAACCCAAAGTCCACACTGCATTGACCTCTCACTTTGTTCTTAGCATCTATATGTTGATAATTCTGGAAACTGTCACAGATGATAGTGATCTGAAGTCCATCCAGCTGGGTGCTGGTCAGGCCTGTCCTGGGACTAAAACCTTCATCTCCTGAGGGGCTGGGGTCAGCTCCCAGAGCACTGTGCTGGCCACTTCTTGCCACCCTGCTGGGCTGTCCTCAGTGAGAGGTTGGCTTCTCTGTGTCATTTTGTGGGGTCTTTAGCTCCAAAGTTTGTTCAGAGTCACCTTTTACATGAGTTGGAGGAGGTGGAAGCTGGAGCCCCATGGAAATCCGGTTTCTACCCCACCATCTTGACTCTGCCCCCATTAGGTTCTGATTAATATGATGGTGGCATTATTTGAATTTACACTGTCTATTTCAATGGGGCTGGAACTAGCAGCTTTATATTACTTAATCAGATCTCTGAAGAGTGTCATTTTTGAACACATGGCTATTTAGGGGGATTGATTGTTCAAATTCATTGGGACTTAAATGTACTCTGATGGTATTCAAGTTCAACCCTGGCTGGTTGAGCTTCAGGGGAAAGAAGGGACTTAATAAGCAACAGCAATAGAACATGCACTCATATATATATATATATATATATATATATATATATATATATATATATACATATATATATATGCCATTAAAGGATGCTATAAATAATATTAATATTTAAAAGCCATTGGGATCTCTGCCTGGGGGTCAAAACTTTCACTCGAGCAGCAAAGTGACTAAAATTCTGTTGTTAAAGATTTATTCTTTAATTTAAGGATTGCCCTCTTTGAAGTATGCTTTTAAAATATAAAACACCTTCAGAGAGGTGGTATAAAATATAATATCACCTTGGTGTGATTTTTTTTTAATCCTTTTTCTCATTAAGCAGTTGCAGGTGAAAAAGAAGGAGAAATGAATCAGAGAAGGGAGTGGAGAGGGTGTGAAGAGCAGAATAATGGTAATAAACTTTGATCACTTCACAATTTTAACAAGGATAACCCCAATTAGCTGTGTGCAGTTGTATCAGGGAACCAAATCAATGGAAAAAATGCAGCAGTCAAAATATCCTACAGGATAAAAAGAGAACTAATGTCCTGAAAAGTTATTATTATAAATACATTTTAATGATTTCTAAATGTCTACTCTACTTCTCTCATAATAATCAAAATGTCACCTAAGTATTTATTAAGCAATTGTCATTATATCTATAACTCTAGACATATATATGCATACATACAGATAGAGACAGAGAGAGAGAGAGAAAGAGAGAGAGAGAGAGAGAGAGAGAGAGAGAGAGAGAGAGAGAGAGAGAGAGAGAGAGAATAAGTAGAAAATAACCTCATCATCAGCACCAGCAATAATTTCTGGCTGACACCAACATGAAGGAATAGAGGACATAAGCATTTATTAAGCAGCTACTATGTGCCAAGAACTGTGTTAAATATTTTATATCTTATTTAATTTGAGCATTACAACAACTCAAGGAAGTAGGTGCTATCATTATTATTATTATTATTATTGCCATTTTACATTTGAGAAAACAGAAGCTGATAAAGGTTAAGTGACTTGCTGAGTGTTACAAAGCTACTTAGTATCTGGGGCCACATTTGAACTCAAGTCATCCTGCTTTAAGGCCTACAGCTATACCCACTGTGTCACCTAACTGCAGAGAAGCCCAAATCCTAAGAATAGCCAGCACCTTCAAAACCACACCAATTATGCTTCCAGATCTCACAATCATCTTCTAGGGAAGCAAATTCTGTGCAAAAGAGACCAGCCATTGTTTATATAGTTGGTTAGTTCTTATTATTTTCAATACATCTCACATCACAGAATTATATATAGCTTATATCTCAGTGTTTATCATATGCTAGATTACTATGGTCATTTACTATAACATAATTTGTACCTAATCTATTCCACTGATTCATCATTCTACTTCTTGTTCAGTACTAGATTGTTTCATAATGATTGCTTTATAATGCAGTTTGAGACCTGATACAGCTAGAGTACCTTCTTCCACATTTTTTTCACTGATTCTCTTGATATCCTTGAGATATTGTTCTTCCACATGAATTTTGTTATTATCTTTTTCTATCTTTGTAAATTTTTTTTGATAGTTTGATTGGTATGGTCCTGAATAAATAGATTAATTTAGGTAGAATTGTTATTATTGGCTCAGCCTACCCATGAACAATATTTTTTCAATTATGTAGATCTGACTATTTGTAAATTTCTTAAGCACTTACTATATACCAGGTACTAGACTGGAGAAACCCTGCTGTAAGGCTGTGTGCTGCTTCTGCTCTAGGAACTCCCTCCCTCCAACACCAGTGAGGTATTTCACCTTTCTCCTGAACTGGTAAACTACTTCTGTGATTCTAGATTAATTCTGAGATGGTTTTCAGGAGGGCTTGAGAAGGGTCTTCCTCGCTCCACCACCTGAACACCAGAAGTTCCAGGGACCAGCCATTTCCACCAACAGTCAAACAACTGCCCTACACAGGTTAGGCAATGCATCTAGCTGAAGTAGTAGGCACCCTGAAGAAGAGACATTAGGCAGCATATGCTAAGCAAATCAGACCACCACCTTGATCATCATTTTCCCTCAAACTATGATGGGGATACCCCAGGACTCTGAATTCAAAAGCCATGGAAATATCAATGCTCCCAGAGAAGTGTCTGCAGCGATCATTTTGTGAAGCTATCACCTGGCAACTCTTCCTCCATTTCACTCACAGCTATAGAGACTAAAAAAAAAAAAGTCCTTTCAAAACAAAATTCTCGTACTGTGAAATAATTTAACATCAGAAACTAATATGATTTGTATCAGTTAAAATGACATTGACCAAGAGGCACAGGCATATATTTTCCTTCTGTACTCTAAAGACTATGGGATTTTTTTCCATTTGACTAAGAGCTAAAGTCTTCCATATGTTATCTCCTCCTTAAAAAGTGAGTTCCTTGCAGAAACAGGACTTCTGCAGGGCTCTGGCTTCCACCTCCTCCAATTCATGTAAAAGTGATGCTGAAGAAACTTTGGAGCTACAGAACCCACAAAATAACAGAGAGAAGCTAACTTCCCACTGAAGACAGCCCAGCAGGCCGGGAGGAAGTGGCCAGCATAGCACTCTGGGAGCCACGCCCAGGCCTGCTCGAGCCATAGGTTTTAGCCTCAGGGTGGACAAAACCAGCCTCTGTCTGGAGGGACTTTAGATCACCAGCAGCTGCAGCAGTTTCTAGAATTATCCAGCCATAGATTCTAAGGGTAAAGTGAGAGGTCAGTGTAGTGTGTATTTTGGGAACCTGGGGTCTGGGATTGTGGTCTGGCCTTTGCCCCTGGGGCAAGAAGCAGCTGAGGTATGCCACCCCTGCAGCCACCACCACCTGGCTGCTTCAGAGTTCCTGGCCTTCAGATTGTAGGAAGACCAACTTATCAGCTTGAAGGGTAATCATTCTTGCTTTAACATGCTTGGATCTGGATTACGGTCTAGGATAGAGGTCCTGAGTGCATGACCAGTGTGCCAGAGCATATGGAGGCTTCAGAAAAGGCACTCAACTAATAGCTCCAGCAGCTGAGTAAACCCCAGAATTTGGGACAAAGCCCCCCTGTCTGGGAGAGGAGTTCTACTGTGGCAAAAAGCCCAAAAGTCAAATAATTGAGTGGCAATATGAGCAAGAAAAGGAATCAAAGCAAGCACAGCGGTCCGACTTGGAATTCCTTTTTGGGGGACAAAAAGGATGAAAGCATAGAAGAGGAGGAAGACAGCAAAGTCATAACTGCAGCACCAAAAGCTTTCAAGAAAAATTTCAGCTGGTTATACGCCATAGAGGAGCTTAAGAAGGATTTTGAAAAGCAAATAAGAGAAGTGGAGGAAAAATTGGGAAGAGAAATGAGAATGATGAAAGAAAATTATTAAATGAGAGTCAACAACCTGACTGAAGAAAATAATACCTTAAAAAATAGACTAACTCACATGGCAAAAGAGACTCAAAAAGCCAATGAGGAGAAGAATGCCTGAAAAAGCCAAATTTGCCAGATGGAAAAAGAATCTCAAAAGCTCACTGAAGAGAATCATTCCTTCAGAATTAGATTGGAGCAAATGGAAGCTAGTGACTTTATGAGAAATCAAGACACTATTAAACAGATCCAAACTAATGATAAAATAGAAGGCAATGTGAAATATCTCATTGGAAAAAAACATCGACCTGGAAAATAGATCCAGGAGAGATAATCTAAAAATTATTGGACTACCTGAAAGCCATGATCAAAAAAAGAACCTAGAAACCATTCTTCAAGAAATTCTCAAGGAAAATTGCCTGGATGTTTTAGAACCAGAGGGCAAAATAGACATTGAAAGAATCCCCTGATCACCTCTTGAAAAAGATCCCAAAAAGAAAACTCCTAGGAATATTATAGCCAGGTTCCAGAGCTCCCAGATCAAATATTACAAGCAGCCAGGAACAAACAATTTGAATATTATGAAAACACAATCAGGATAACAAAGGATCTGGCAGCTTCCACACTGAGGGATTGAAGGGTTGGAATATGATATTCCAGAGGTCAAAGGAGCTGGGATTAAAACCAAGCATCACTTACCCAGCAAAAGTGAATATCATGTTTCAGCGGAAAATATGGTCATTCAGTAGAATAGAGGACTTTCAAGCATTCTTGATGAAAAAACAAGAGTTAAATAGAAAATCTGATATTCAGATACAAGAAGAAAGAGAAGCATGAGAAGGTAAACAGGGAAAAGAAATCATAAGGGACTTATCAAAGTTAAACTATATACATTCCTACATGGAAAAACTATATTTGTAACTTTTAGAACTTTTCTCAGTATGAGAATAGTTGAAGGGAATAGAAATGTATATGTGTGTGTGTTTAAATATATACATATAATATATGTATACATACATATATATCTACAAAGGAGGATATATGGGTGTATGAATACATATGTGATTGTGTGTATATATGTGTACAGGTATATGTAATGGTAATATAATTTTGAATTTGAAGATCCCTCTGTGTTGGCAAAAGTAGCAGGTACTTAACACTTAGTAACTGATCAAGCCTCTGATTGGGGGAAAAGAAGGTATGAAATCCTGCCCCTTGTTACTGATGTAACAGGAATTTGGCTGAAGGGAGTGAAGTAGGTAATACTGTGTATATAAGAAAAGCCCCAGAGAGGCACAGTCAGAATTACTTTGAGACTGAGATCTGGTGGCAGAACAGCTACAGAAGAATGAAGAACTGAGTCCTGAAAACTTGTCTTGGTGGAGCTTCTTCTGAACAGGATCCCAGAAGCCCAGAGCCAGGAACCCAGGAGCCAGAAGCCCAGGTGACTAAAGCATGACCAGGATGCTGAGACTTTGTTTGTGGCTTGGTTGAGCCTTGAATTCCTTGGAGCAGAAATGGTAAAGGAACTGACATGGACCAGACCCTGTGAAACCCAATGTGGAGTAGGACCTCTCCAGAGAGCTGGTCAAGGAACTGGGAACTGTCTGCCATTGAAACCAGGTGACAGTCTCCTGAATCTAGGTAGAATCTGGGACCATGGAAGGGGATCCAGGGAATCTGAGAATAGGCCCCAAGTCAAGATGAAGAAAAGACCTCTCCTTGGGTAATGAGTAATTATGGAATTATAGTTTACTAGTGACCTAAGAGGTGGAGGATTTTGTGTATGATACTTAGTAAGACTTTATTGAATAAGTGACTGATTGTATTTTGAGTACTTTGACTATTGTTACATTAGTGACTGATTGAGTTAATCAAGACTTTGAACCCAGTGGAAGACTTTGACTGTGTACTTTGATACTACTGATAAGTGACTGATTGAATTAACTTAAGAGTGACTATTTTGTGACTGATTGAATTAACTTAAGAGTGACTATTTTACTTTGAGACTATGTTGTGAATATTATATTGTGATTTTCTGTGATATGTTGAAATATGGTGAATGCTGTATTTTGAATTATGCTGTACCTTGAATTTCCATGGCTGTTTTGCTTTCGTTATGGAATAGAGTGATCACTATACTGAGTAATCAAAACGTTAAAAAAAAGCTGTTCACAGAAGCAGTTCTTATGGAAAGCTTCTGTGCATGGCATTACAGTATACATAGAGGGCACAGGACCAATTAAAAGGAAGGGATGATACTTAAAAGGTGAAATTAAGAGGTGAGAGAGGAATATAATGAGAGGATATGTGGAGAGACACAATAGGGTAAATTATCTCATAGAAGAGGCAAGGGAAAATGGTTACAATGGAGGGAAGAACAGGAAGTCAGAAGGAAATGAGTCAACCTTATTCTCATTGAATTTGGCTTAGGGAGGCAATGACATACACACTAAATAGGGTATCTCATCCTACAGGAGAGTAGGGGGGAATGGAATGAGAGGGGAGATGATTGAAGGGAGGGCAGGCTGGAGGGGAGGGAAGTTGGAAGCACCCACTTTTGAAAAGGGACAGGATCAAAGTAGAGAATAGAACAAGTGGGGGGTGGGATAGGATGGAGGGAAATATAGTCAGTCTTTCACAATATATCCACTATGGAAATGTTTTGCATAGCTACACATGTACAACCTATATTGCATTGTTTATCTTCCCAGTAAGGGTGGGTGATGAAGGTGGAAGGGAAAGAATCTGGAATTCAAAATTTAAAATCAAATGTTTAAATGTATATATATAATTATTATTATTTTACATGTAACTGGGAAATAAGATATACAGTCACTGGGGCATAGAAATCCACCGTGCCTTACTGGAAATTTGGAGGGGGATTGGGGAAAAATATGGGAGACAACAGAGTTGGGGGAAGGGATATTCAGTGGCAGAGCTGTTTTGGGGTAGTGGAAAAATGGGGAGAAAATTTGTAACTCAAAATCTTGTGGAAATGAATGATGTAAACTAAAAAATAAAAATGAGAAAAAATTTAAAAAACAAAATGGAAAAAAATATAGAATAAAAGAAAGATTATATCAGCATTCTGATAAATCATGAAAAAACAATAAATAATGAACATCCCATTAACAAAAAGTTAATTCCTTGAGAGAAAAGACTCTTTTACTTCACTATTTTTTTTTTTGCCTTTGGAGGGCAATTGGGGTTAAGTAACTTGCCCAAGGTTATATGGCTAGTTTTTTTGTGTTAAGTGTCTGAGGCCAGAACCGAACTCTGGTCCTCCTTACTCCTGGTCCAGTACTTTTACTCACTGCACCACCTAGCCACCCTGACTGTTTTACTTTTCTTTTTGCAACCCCAGCACTTAGCATAGTGCTTTGACCATCATAAGCATTTGTGAATCGTTTATTCACCCAATAAATACATGTTTATTGATACAATATTGATATTGATACAACATTGATGTTTACATAAGACAATGTGCTAGACACAATGAATATAAAGATGAATGGTTATGAAGATGGGCAATGGAGTTATTAGGGGTGGGCAGGGAAATGCTGACCTTACAATCAGGAGAGATTTATAATCTCATTTCTAATGTTATTAAATCTTTTAAATCTTATCTCTGGTTTTAGTTCTTAGCTCTATAATGTGCTAGGTGATTTGGAGTTAATAATCTAGATGTGTACACAAATAATGTTAATGCAACAGAGAATATGGTAAGCTCCATAAAAGGCAAGTACAAAGTACTATTGCAATTTCAGAGAACAAAGGAATTCTTTTTAGCTGAAGTAATGAAGGAAGGCTTCATAGAGGAGGTAGCATTTTGAACCAAGGCTTGAAAAGTTTGGTTAAAATTTCAATGAGTTAAGATTAGAAGTGAATTCTAACAAGAAGAAAGCTTAATCATGGGCATGGAAGTAAGAAAGTATATGATATGTTTGGAGACTGGCAAGTAATCTTTTTGTTGAATGACTAATTCATTTCAATGAATGACTATTAATTAATAATTAATTAATTATAATTAATAAATGAATGATTTTTCATGAATATATAAGTTGTACAAAGGGGAATAGTAGAAGAATAGACTGGAAGTTACACTGAGACCAGATTAGACAGGAACTTGAATGTTGTTCCTAAGAATTCATACATTCACAATTGGAAGCTATTAAATGTTTTTGTGGAATTTGAAGAAAAGAGAGAGATGGGAGATGGGGAAGCCAGTTAAAATAAGAGTTCTTAACTTAGTGTCTATGAATGCATTTTAGAAATGAAAAAAAATATAGACTCAGAAAAAATTATGGAATTCATATGGATGAACATAGGTCTAGAATCTCAAGGATAATGATAAAATATCTCAATAACATTGCAAGGATAATAATAAAAAAGAGGATGAAGAAAAAAAGAGTTTTATCAAATATCAAACTGTACTACAAAGCACTAATGATAAAAATTATAAGGTTCTGGTTAAAAAGGGAATATGATCAGTGGAAGAGATTAGGTATACAATGGACAGAACCTAGTGTGGTTGGTTTCTTTGTTTGATAAACCCAAAGACTAGCTTACTGTTGGAAGGAATCACTACTTGATAAAAACTGCTGGGGAAAAATGGACTGATATCTGATGAAATTTAGGTTTAGACTAACACCTCACAGCATACTTTATAACAAACTCCAAATGGCATATGGCCTAGATATAAAATGTTACATTATAAACAAATTAGCAGAGCAAATAAGAAATTACCCTTTTGATTTATGAATAGGGAATGATGAAACAAGGGACAGAGAGTATTATGAAAGTATTATAAATAAACCATTTTCATTTTAAAAATTTTAAAGTTTTGGGGCGGCCAGGTGGTGCAGTAAGAGTGCCGGACCCAGAGTTGGGAGACCTGGGATCTCCAAAGTAAGAAATCCAAGCTATTCAAAATCATATGAAAAAGTGTTCTAAGTTACTAATAATTATAAAAATACAGATAATATAACTGAGGTTCTGTCTCACACCCAGAAGACTGGCAAAATGACAAAAGAGGAAAGTGATAAATCTTGGAAGTGCTGTGGGAAAACAAGTACACATGCACTGGTAGCGGTTCTTTTAACTGTTTGCTTCATTCTGGAATTAATTTAGAATTATCCCTAGAAAGTTACCAAACTGTGCATATCCTTAGACCTAATCATACTAGCACTATGTCTATATACTAAAGAAATCAAAGAAAGAGGAAAAAGTTCTATATGCATAAAAATACTTATAGTGACTTTTCATGGTAACTCAAAATTGGAAATTAAAGGAACAGTCTTCTCTTGGAGAATGGCTACATATAATAGAATATTATTGTACCATAAGACATAATGAAATGGACAATTTCAGAGAAAAAATGGAATGATCTTTGTAAACTGATGCAGAACAAGAAGAGCAAAACTAGAACAATTTACATAATTATAACATTACAGAGGAAAGAAAACTTTGAAAGACTTTAGAACTCTAATCAATATAATGATAAAACATGAGTCCAAAATAAAGAAGAAATATATGACTCATCTGCTGAGAGACAGTTCCTGAACTTAGAATGCAGAAATAGGTAAAAATATTTTAAGCATATTCAATGTGGAAATTTATTTTATCAGATCATGTAATTTTATATTGAAGGATCTATTCTTTGTGGGGAGGAGGTTTTCCTTGATTTACTCAACTTAGGGGATAGTGGGAGGGACAGATTAATAAAAAGATGCTTGTTACTTGAAAAGTAAAAATAATAAATATTTTTGCATATACACTAAGAGAAGTGGAGTGACAATAAAAGATGTATGAAGATTATTTCAGTGATGGTATCTATATAAAGAAATAAGGTTTAGAGGGGAGAGAAAGAGACTGGAGACAAGGAGACTATTTAGAACAGTGATTCTTACCCTAGAATTTATGGATAGATCTCAGAGAATCAATGAATTTGTAGAAGAAAAAGAATGCATCTTTATTTTCCCTAACAATTCTTTGTAATCCTATATCTTTAATTTTATGGATTTAAAGACATTATTCTGAGAATGGGCACATCTAGGTTTCACCAGATCTACCATGACCAAAAACAAAACAGAAGAAAAAGGCAAATATCTCTGCATCAGAAATTATTTTGCCAGGAAAAAAAAGTAATGAATATCTAAACTATATGACCGATACTGAAAATGGAAAAGAAAGGACAGCATTATAAAGGCAGAAGAAAATTGTACATAACTGATTGGACATAGAGATTAAAGGAGAAATAGGAATGAAAGGTGACTGAGCTTTCAAGTATAGTCAACTGAGCGTAAGATATCTCCATGTACTAAATGGGCAAAGCAACTTTCTAAGTCTTCAATATACCCCCAAGCTTATCTCATACCTTCTACTATGTCTACATTGCTTGTAATATGCATTTACCTCCTAGCCAAAGTTTACTATTGGCTATTCATTCAGTTGATCTGTTTTGTCCTAGTAAGGATATTGTACAAGGGCAACATTAACTGTGTTAATCAGTGGATAAAATACTATATTTAAAAGGGCCATTTGGGTGTCCAGCAACACTACAAAAAGTTAGCATCAAAAATAGTTAGAGAAAGAAGCTTTATAACCTAGTCTAACTTTTCTATGTGATTCTTGGCCTTGAATGCTGAACAAGAAAAACCTAAATGCTTCACCATCACACACACACACACACACACACACACACACACACACACACACACACACAC